>NW_026263158.1:0-300000 GCF_947179515.1 Apodemus sylvaticus
CAAGCTAATTTTGTACGATGCGTTATTTCTTCTCGTAAAGAGTTTCCAATGCGTACGTATATGTCTTTACTCTGCAAAACTGTATTTCCTTATGAAGTGGTATTCTTACATATCCTTTCGAGAGAAAACTGTCCTGTGCCTTCTCTTTTGAGGCTACACACTTAGACATACACGCAACATGAAAGCTTTTCGACTTACAACGTGTTGTTTAGGAAAAACAAGATAATTTCGCACGATGCGGGATTTCCTTAAAACGTGATTTTCTGAAAAATTTTGACGAAAGAAAAACTCTCCTTTTGGTTCTCTTTAGATGCTACATGTTAAGACGTACACGCCACAACAATTCTTTTCGAGATACAACGTGTAGTTTTGGAGATACAAGCTAATTTTGTACGATGCGTTATTTCTTCTCGTAAAGAGTTTCCATGCGTACGTATATGTCTTTACTCTGCAAAACTGTATTTCCTCATGAAGTGGTATTCTTACATATCCTTTCGAGAGAAAACTGTCCTGTGCCTTCTCTTTTGAGGCTACACACTTAGACATACACGCAACATGAAAGCTTTTCGACTTACAACGTGTTGTTTAGGAAAAACAAGATAATTTCGCACGATGCGGGATTTCCTTAAACGTGATTTTCTGAAAAATTTTGACGAAAGAAAATTCTCCTTTTGGTTCTCTTTAGATGCTACATGTTAAGACGTACACGCCACAACAATTCTTTTCGAGATACAACGTGTTAGTTTTGGAGATACAAGCTAATTTTGTACTATGCGTTATTTCTTCTCGTAAAGAGTTTCCAATGCGTACGTATATGTCTTTACTCCGCAAAACTGTATTTCCTTATGAAGTGGTATTCTTACATATCCTTTCGAGAGGAAAACTGTCCTGTGCCTTCTCTTTTGAGGCTACACACTTAGGACATACACGCAACATGAAAGCTTTTCGACTTACAACGTGTTGTTTAGGAAAAACAAGATAATTTCGCACGATGCGGGATTTCCTTAAAACGTGATTTTCTGAAAAATTTTGACGAAAGAAAATTCTCCTTTTGGTTCTCTTTAGATGCTACATGTTAAGACGGACACGCCACAACAATTCTTTTCGAGATACAACGTGTAGTTTTGGAGATACAAGCTAATTTTGTACTATGCGTTATTTCTTCTCGTAAAGAGTTTCCAATGCGTACGTATATGTCTTTACTCTGCAAAACTGTATTTCCTTATGAAGTGGTATTCTTACATATCCTTTCGAGAGAAAACTGTCCTGTGCCTTCTCTTTTGAGGCTACACACTTAGACATACACGCAACATGAAAGCTTTTCGACTTACAACGTGTTGTTTAGGGAAAAACAAGATAATTTCGCACGATGCGGGATTTCCTTAAAACGTGATTTTCTGAAAAATTTTGACGAAAGAAAATTCTCCTTTTGGTTCTCTTTAGATGCTACATGTTAAGACGTACACGCCACAACAATTCTTTTCGAGATACAACGTGTAGTTTTGGAGATACAAGCTAATTTTGTACGATGCGTTATTTCTTCTCGTAAAGTTTCCAATGCGTACGTATATGTCTTTACTCTGCAAAACTGTATTTCCTTATGAAGTGGTATTCTTACATATCCTTTCGAGAGAAAACTGTCCTGTGCCTTCTCTTTTGAGGGCTACACACTTAGACATACACACAACATGAAAGCTTTTCGACTTACAACGTGTTGTTTAGGAAAAACAAGATAATTTCGCACGATGCGGGGATTTCCTTAAAACGTGATTTTCTGAAAAATTTTGACGAAAGAAAATTCTCCTTTTGGTTCTCTTTAGGATGCTACATGTTAAGACGTACACGCCACAACAATTCTTTTCGAGATACAACGTGTAGTTTTGGAGATACAAGCTAATTTTGTACGATGCGTTATTTCTTCTCGTAAAGAGTTTCCAATGCGTACGTATATGTCTTTACTCTGCAAAACTGTATTTCCTTATGAAGTGGTATTCTTACATATCCTTTCGAGAGAAAACTGTCCTGTGCCTTCTCTTTTGAGGCTACACACTTAGACATACACGCAACATGAAAGCTTTTCGACTTACAACGTATTGTTTAGGAAAAACAAGATAATTTCGCACGATGCGGGATTTCCTTAAAACGTGATTTTCTGAAAAATTTTGACGAAAGAAAATTCTCCTTTTGGTTCTCTTTAGATGCTACATGTTAAGACGTACACGCCACAACAATTCTTTTCGAGATACAACGTGTAGTTTCGGAGATACAAGCTAATTTTGTACGATGCGTTATTTCTTCTCGTAAAGAGTTTCCAATGCGTACGTATATGTCTTTACTCTGCAAAACTGTATTTCCTTATGAAGTGGTATTCTTACATATCCTTTCGAGAGAAAACTGTCCTGTGCCTTCTCTTTTGAGGCTACACACTTAGACATACACGCAACATGAAAGCTTTTCGACTTACAACGTGTTGTTTAGGAAAAACAAGATAATTTCGCACGATGCGGGATTTCCTTAAAACGTGATTTTCTGAAAAATTTTGACGAAAGAAAATTCTCCTTTTGGTTCTCTTTAGATGCTACATGTTAAGACGTACACGCCACAACAATTCTTCTCGAGATACAACGTGTAGTTTTGGAGATACAAGCTAATTTTGTACGATGCGTTATTTCTTCTCGTAAAGAGTTTCCAATGCGTATGTATATGTCTTTACTCTGCAAAACTGTATTTTCTCATGAAGTGGTATTCTTACATATCCTTTCGAGAGAAAACTGTCCTGTGCCTTCTCTTTTGAGGCTACACACGTAGACATACACGCAACATGAAAGCTTTTCGACTTACAACGTGTTGTTTAGGAAAAACAAGATAATTTCGCACGATGCGGGATTTCCTTAAAACGTGATTTTCTGAAAAATTTTGAAGAAAGAAAATTCTCCTTTTGGTTCTCTTTAGATGCTACATGTTAAGACGTACACGCCACAACAATTCTTTTCGAGATACAACGTGTAGTTTTGGAGATACAAGCTAATTTTTTACTATGCGTTATTTCTTCTCGTAAAGAGTTTCCAATGCGTACGTATATGTCTTTACTCTGCAAAACTGTATTTCCTTATGAAGTGGTATTCTTACATATCCTTTCGAGAGAAAACTGTCCTGTGCCTTCTCTTTTGAGGCTACACACTTAGACATACACGCAACATGAAAGCTTTTCGACTTACAACGTGTTGTTTAGGAAAAACAAGATAATTTCGCACGATGCGGGATTTCCTTAAAACGTGATTTTCTGAAAAATTTTGACGAAAGAAAATTCTCCTTTTCGTTCTCTTTAGATGCTACATGTTAAGACGTACACGCCACAACAATTCTTTTCGAGATACAACGTGTAGTTTTGGAGATACAAGCTAATTTTGTACGATGCGTTATTTCTTCTCGTAAAGAGTTTCCAATGCGTACGTATATGTCTTTACTCTGCAAAACTGTATTTCCTTATGAAGTGGTATTCTTACATATCCTTTCGAGAGAAAACTGTCCTGTGCCTTCTCTTTTGAGGCTACACACTTAGACATACACGCAACATGAAAGCTTTTCGACTTACAACGTGTTGTTTAGGAAAAACAAGATAATTTCGCACGATGCGGGATTTCCTTAAAACGTGATTTTCTGAAAAATTTTGACGAAAGAAAACTCTCCTTTTGGTTCTCTTTAGATGCTACATGTTAAGACGTACACGCCACAACAATTCTTTTCGAGATACAACGTGTAGTTTTGGAGATACAAGCTAATTTTGTACGATGCGTTATTTCTTCTCGTAAAGAGTTTCCAATGCGTACGTATATGTCTTTACTCTGCAAAACTGTATTTCCTCATGAAGTGGTATTCTTACATATCCTTTCGAGAGAAAACTGTCCTGTGCCTTCTCTTTTGAGGCTACACACTTAGACATACACGCAACATGAAAGCTTTTCGACTTACAACGTGTTGTTTAGGAAAAACAAGATAATTTCGCACGATGCGGGATTTCCTTAAAACGTGATTTTCTGAAAAATTTTGACGAAAGAAAATTCTCCTTTTGGTTCTCTTTAGATGCTACATGTTAAGACGTACACGCCACAACAATTCTTTTCGAGATACAACGTGTAGTTTTGGAGATACAAGCTAATTTTGTACGATGCGTTATTTCTTCTCGTAAAGAGTTTCCAATGCGTACGTATATGTCTTTACTCTGCAAAACTGTATTTCCTTATGAAGTGGTATTCTTACATATCCTTTCGAGAGAAAACTGTCCTGTGCCTTCTCTTTTGAGGCTACACACGTAGACATACACGCAACATGAAAGCTTTTCGACTTACAACGTGTTGTTTAGGAAAAACAAGATAATTTCGCACGATGCGGGATTTCCTTAAAACGTGATTTTCTGAAAAATTTTGACGAAAGAAAATTCTCCTTTTGGTTCTCTTTAGATGCTACATGTTAAGACGTACACGCCACAACAATTCTTTTCGAGATACAACGTGTAGTTTTGGAGATACAAGCTAATTTTGTACTATGCGTTATTTCTTCTCGTAAAGAGTTTCCAATGCGTACGTATATGTCTTTACTCTGCAAAACTGTATTTCCTTATGAAGTGGTATTCTTACGTATCCTTTCGAGAGAAAACTGTCCTGTGCCTTCTCTTTTGAGGCTACACACTTAGACATACACGCAACATGAAAGCTTTTCGACTTACAACGAGTTGTTTAGGAAAAACAAGATAATTTCGCACGATGCGGGATTTCCTTAAAACGTGATTTTCTGAAAAATTTTGACGAAAGAAAATTCTCCTTTTGGTTCTCTTTAGATGCTACATGTTAAGACGGACACGCCACAACAATTCTTTTCGAGATACAACGTGTAGTTTTGGAGATACAAGCTAATTTTGTACGATGCGTTATTTCTTCTCGTAAAGAGTTTCCAATGCGTACGTATATGTCTTTACTCTGCAAAACTGTATTTCCTTATGAAGTGGTATTCTTACATATCCTTTCGAGAGAAAACTGTCCTGTGCCTTCTCTTTTGAGGCTACACACTTAGACATACACGCAACATGAAAGCTTTTCGACTTACAACGTGTTGTTTAGGAAAAACAAGATAATTTCGCACGATGCGGGATTTCCTTAAAACGTGATTTTCTGAAAAATTTTGACGAAAGAAAATTCTCCTTTTGGTTCTCTTTAGATGCTACATGTTAAGACGTACACGCCACAACAATTCTTTTCGAGATACAACGTGTAGTTTTGGAGATACAAGCTAATTTTGTACGATGCGTTATTTCTTCTCGTAAAGTTTCCAATGCGTACGTATATGTCTTTACTCTGCAAAACTGTATTTCCTTATGAAGTGGTATTCTTACATATCCTTTCGAGAGAAAACTGTCCTGTGCCTTCTCTTTTGAGGCTACACACTTAGACATACACACAACATGAAAGCTTTTCGACTTACAACGTGTTGTTTAGGAAAAACAAGATAATTTCGCACGATGCGGGATTTCCTTAAAACGTGATTTTCTGAAAAATTTTGACGAAAGAAAATTCTCCTTTTGGTTCTCTTTAGATGCTACATGTTAAGACGTACACGCCACAACAATTCTTTTCGAGATACAACGTGTAGTTTTGGAGATACAAGCTAATTTTGTACGATGCGTTATTTCTTCTCGTAAAGAGTTTCCAATGCGTACGTATATGTCTTTACTCTGCAAAACTGTATTTCCTTATGAAGTGGTATTCTTACATATCCTTTCGAGAGAAAACTGTCCTGTGCCTTCTCTTTTGAGGCTACACACTTAGACATACACGCAACATGAAAGCTTTTCGACTTACAACGTGTTGTTTAGGAAAAACAAGATAATTTCGCACGATGCGGGATTTCCTTAAAACGTGATTTTCTGAAAAATTTTGACGAAAGAAAATTCTCCTTTTGGTTCTCTTTAGATGCTACATGTTAAGACGTACACGCCACAACAATTCTTTTCGAGATACAACGTGTAGTTTTGGAGATACAAGCTAATTTTGTACGATGCGTTATTTCTTCTCGTAAAGAGTTTCCAATGCGTACGTATATGTCTTTACTCTGCAAAACTGTATTTCCTTATGAAGTGGTATTCTTACATATCCTTTCGAGAGAAAACTGTCCTGTGCCTTCTCTTTTGAGGCTACACACTTAGACATACACGCAACATGAAAGCTTTTCGACTTACAACGTGTTGTTTAGGAAAAACAAGATAATTTCGCACGATGCGGGATTTCCTTAAAACGTGATTTTCTGAAAAATTTTGACGAAAGAAAATTCTCCTTTTGGTTCTCTTTAGATGCTACATGTTAAGACGTACACGCCACAACAATTCTTTTCGAGATACAACGTGTAGTTTTGGAGATACAAGCTAATTTTGTACTATGCGTTATTTCTTCTCGTAAAGAGTTTCCAATGCGTACGTATATGTCTTTACTCCGCAAAACTGTATTTCCTTATGAAGTGGTATTCTTACATATCCTTTCGAGAGAAAACTGTCCTGTGCCTTCTCTTTTGAGGCTACACACTTAGACATACACGCAACATGAAAGCTTTTCGACTTACAACGTGTTGTTTAGGAAAAACAAGATAATTTCGCACGATGCGGGATTTCCTTAAAACGTGATTTTCTGAAAAATTTTGACGAAAGAAAATTCTCCTTTTGGTTCTCTTTAGATGCTACATGTTAAGACGGACACGCCACAACAATTCTTTTCGAGATACAACGTGTAGTTTTGGAGATACAAGCTAATTTTGTACTATGCGTTATTTCTTCTCGTAAAGAGTTTCCAATGCGTACGTATATGTCTTTACTCTGCAAAACTGTATTTCCTTATGAAGTGGTATTCTTACATATCCTTTCGAGAGAAAACTGTCCTGTGCCTTCTCTTTTGAGGCTACACACTTAGACATACACGCAACATGAAAGCTTTTCGACTTACAACGTGTTGTTTAGGAAAAACAAGATAATTTCGCACGATGCGGGATTTCCTTAAAACGTGATTTTCTGAAAAATTTTGACGAAAGAAAATTCTCCTTTTGGTTCTCTTTAGATGCTACATGTTAAGACGTACACGCCACAACAATTCTTTTCGAGATACAACGTGTAGTTTTGGAGATACAAGCTAATTTTGTACGATGCGTTATTTCTTCTCGTAAAGTTTCCAATGCGTACGTATATGTCTTTACTCTGCAAAACTGTATTTCCTTATGAAGTGGTATTCTTACATATCCTTTCGAGAGAAAACTGTCCTGTGCCTTCTCTTTTGAGGCTACACACTTAGACATACACACAACATGAAAGCTTTTCGACTTACAACGTGTTGTTTAGGAAAAACAAGATAATTTCGCACGATGCGGGATTTCCTTAAAACGTGATTTTCTGAAAAATTTTGACGAAAGAAAATTCTCCTTTTGGTTCTCTTTAGATGCTACATGTTAAGACGTACACGCCACAACAATTCTTTTCGAGATACAACGTGTAGTTTTGGAGATACAAGCTAATTTTGTACGATGCGTTATTTCTTCTCGTAAAGAGTTTCCAATGCGTACGTATATGTCTTTACTCTGCAAAACTGTATTTCCTTATGAAGTGGTATTCTTACATATCCTTTCGAGAGAAAACTGTCCTGTGCCTTCTCTTTTGAGGCTACACACTTAGACATACACGCAACATGAAAGCTTTTCGACTTACAACGTATTGTTTAGGAAAAACAAGATAATTTCGCACGATGCGGGATTTCCTTAAAACGTGATTTTCTGAAAAATTTTGACGAAAGAAAATTCTCCTTTTGGTTCTCTTTAGATGCTACATGTTAAGACGTACACGCCACAACAATTCTTTTCGAGATACAACGTGTAGTTTCGGAGATACAAGCTAATTTTGTACGATGCGTTATTTCTTCTCGTAAAGAGTTTCCAATGCGTACGTATATGTCTTTACTCTGCAAAACTGTATTTCCTTATGAAGTGGTATTCTTACATATCCTTTCGAGAGAAAACTGTCCTGTGCCTTCTCTTTTGAGGCTACACACTTAGACATACACGCAACATGAAAGCTTTTCGACTTACAACGTGTTGTTTAGGAAAAACAAGATAATTTCGCACGATGCGGGATTTCCTTAAAACGTGATTTTCTGAAAAATTTTGACGAAAGAAAATTCTCCTTTTGGTTCTCTTTAGATGCTACATGTTAAGACGTACACGCCACAACAATTCTTCTCGAGATACAACGTGTAGTTTTGGAGATACAAGCTAATTTTGTACGATGCGTTATTTCTTCTCGTAAAGAGTTTCCAATGCGTATGTATATGTCTTTACTCTGCAAAACTGTATTTTCTCATGAAGTGGTATTCTTACATATCCTTTCGAGAGAAAACTGTCCTGTGCCTTCTCTTTTGAGGCTACACACGTAGACATACACGCAACATGAAAGCTTTTCGACTTACAACGTGTTGTTTAGGAAAAACAAGATAATTTCGCACGATGCGGGATTTCCTTAAAACGTGATTTTCTGAAAAATTTTGAAGAAAGAAAATTCTCCTTTTGGTTCTCTTTAGATGCTACATGTTAAGACGTACACGCCACAACAATTCTTTTCGAGATACAACGTGTAGTTTTGGAGATACAAGCTAATTTTGTACTATGCGTTATTTCTTCTCGTAAAGAGTTTCCAATGCGTACGTATATGTCTTTACTCTGCAAAACTGTATTTCCTCATGAAGTGGTATTCTTACATATCCTTTCGAGAGAAAACTGTCCTGTGCCTTCTCTTTTGAGGCTACACACTTAGACATACACGCAACATGAAAGCTTTTCGACTTACAACGTGTTGTTTAGGAAAAACAAGATAATTTCGCACGATGCGGGATTTCCTTAAAACGTGATTTTCTGAAAAATTTTGACGAAAGAAAATTCTCCTTTTGGTTCTCTTTAGATGCTACATGTTAAGACGTACACGCCACAACAATTCTTTTCGAGATACAACGTGTAGTTTTGGAGATACAAGCTAATTTTGTACTATGCGTTATTTCTTCTCGTAAAGAGTTTCCAATGCGTACGTATATGTCTTTACTCTGCAAAACTGTATTTCCTTATGAAGTGGTATTCTTACATATCCTTTCGAGAGAAAACTGTCCTGTGCCTTCTCTTTTGAGGCTACACACTTAGACATACACGCAACATGAAAGCTTTTCGACTTACAACGTGTTGTTTAGGAAAAACAAGATAATTTCGCACGATGCGGGATTTCCTTAAAACGTGATTTTCTGAAAAATTTTGACGAAAGAAAATTCTCCTTTTCGTTCTCTTTAGATGCTACATGTTAAGACGTACACGCCACAACAATTCTTTTCGAGATACAACGTGTAGTTTTGGAGATACAAGCTAATTTTGTACGATGCGTTATTTCTTCTCGTAAAGAGTTTCCAATGCGTACGTATATGTCTTTACTCTGCAAAACTGTATTTCCTTATGAAGTGGTATTCTTACATATCCTTTCGAGAGAAAACTGTCCTGTGCCTTCTCTTTTGAGGCTACACACTTAGACATACACGCAACATGAAAGCTTTTCGACTTACAACGTGTTGTTTAGGAAAAACAAGATAATTTCGCACGATGCGGGATTTCCTTAAAACGTGATTTTCTGAAAAATTTTGACGAAAGAAAATTCTCCTTTTGGTTCTCTTTAGATGCTACATGTTAAGACGTACACGCCACAACAATTCTTTTCGAGATACAACGTGTAGTTTTGGAGATACAAGCTAATTTTGTACGATGCGTTATTTCTTCTCGTAAAGAGTTTCCAATGCGTACGTATATGTCTTTACTCTGCAAAACTGTATTTCCTTATGAAGTGGTATTCTTACATATCCTTTCGAGAGAAAACTGTCCTGTGCCTTCTCTTTTGAGGCTACACACTTAGACATACACGCAACATGAAAGCTTTTCGACTTACAACGTGTTGTTTAGGAAAAACAAGATAATTTCGCACGATGCGGGATTTCCTTAAAACGTGATTTTCTGAAAAATTTTGACGAAAGAAAATTCTCCTTTTGGTTCTCTTTAGATGCTACATGTTAAGACGTACACGCCACAACAATTCTTTTCGAGATACAACGTGTAGTTTTGGAGATACAAGCTAATTTTGTACGATGCGTTATTTCTTCTCGTAAAGAGTTTCCAATGCGTACGTATATGTCTTTACTCTGCAAAACTGTATTTCCTTATGAAGTGGTATTCTTACATATCCTTTCGAGAGAAAACTGTCCTGTGCCTTCTCTTTTGAGGCTACACACTTAGACATACACGCAACATGAAAGCTTTTCGACTTACAACGTGTTGTTTAGGAAAAACAAGATAATTTCGCACGATGCGGGATTTCCTTAAAACGTGATTTTCTGAAAAATTTTGACTAAAGAAAATTCTCCTTTTGGTTCTCTTTAGATGCTACATGTTAAGACGTACACGCCACAACAATTCTTTTCGAGATACAACGTGTAGTTTTGGAGATACAAGCTAATTTTGTACGATGCGTTATTTCTTCTCGTAAAGAGTTTCCAATGCGTACGTATATGTCTTTACTCTGCAAAACTGTATTTCCTCATGAAGTGGTATTCTTACATATCCTTTCGAGAGAAAACTGTCCTGTGCCTTCTCTTTTGAGGCTACACACTTAGACATACACGCAACATGAAAGCTTTTCGACTTACAACGTGTTGTTTAGGAAAAACAAGATAATTTCGCACGATGCGGGATTTCCTTAAAACGTGATTTTCTGAAAAATTTTGACGAAAGAAAATTCTCCTTTTGGTTCTCTTTAGATGCTACATGTTAAGACGTACACGCCACAACAATTCTTTTCGAGATACAACGTGTAGTTTTGGAGATACAAGCTAATTTTGTACGATGCGTTATTTCTTCTCGTAAAGAGTTTCCAATGCGTACGTATATGTCTTTACTCTGCAAAACTGTATTTCCTCATGAAGTGGTATTCTTACATATCCTTTCGAGAGAAAACTGTCCTGTGCCTTCTCTTTTGAGGCTACACACGTAGACATACACGCAACATGAACGCTTTTCGACTTACAACGTGTTGTTTAGGAAAAACAAGATAATTTCGCACGATGCGGGATTTCCTTAAAACGTGATTTTCTGAAAAATTTTGACGAAAGAAAATTCTCCTTTTGGTTCTCTTTAGATGCTACATGTTAAGACGTACACGCCACAACAATTCTTTTCGAGATACAACGTGTAGTTTTGGAGATACAAGCTAATTTTGTACGATGCGTTATTTCTTCTCGTAAAGAGTTTCCAATGCGTACGTATATGTCTTTACTCTGCAAAACTGTATTTCCTCATGAAGTGGTATTCTTACATATCCTTTCGAGAGAAAACTGTCCTGTGCCTTCTCTTTTGAGGCTACACACGTAGACATACACGCAACATGAACGCTTTTCGACTTACAACGTGTTGTTTAGGAAAAACAAGATAATTTCGCACGATGCGGGATTTCCTTAAAACGTGATTTTCTGAAAAATTTTGACGAAAGAAAATTCTCCTTTTGGTTCTCTTTAGATGCTACATGTTAAGACGTACACGCCACAACAATTCTTTTCGAGATACAACGTGTAGTTTTGGAGATACAAGCTAATTTTGTACGATGCGTTATTTCTTCTCGTAAAGAGTTTCCAATGCGTACGTATATGTCTTTACTCTGCAAAACTGTATTTCCTTATGAAGTGGTATTCTTACATATCCTTTCGAGAGAAAACTGTCCTGTGCCTTCTCTTTTGAGGCTACACACTTAGACATACACGCAACATGAAAGCTTTTCGACTTACAACGTGTTGTTTAGGAAAAACAAGATAATTTCGCACGATGCGGGATTTCCTTAAAACGTGATTTTCTGAAAAATTTTGACGAAAGAAAATTCTCCTTTTGGTTCTCTTTAGATGCTACATGTTAAGACGTACACGCCACAACAATTCTTTTCGAGATACAACGTGTAGTTTTGGAGATACAAGCTAATTTTGTACGATGCGTTATTTCTTCTCGTAAAGAGTTTCCAATGCGTACGTATATGTCTTTACTCTGCAAAACTGTATTTCCTTATGAAGTGGTATTCTTACATATCCTTTCGAGAGAAAACTGTCCTGTGCCTTCTCTTTTGAGGCTACACACTTAGACATACACGCAACATGAAAGCTTTTCGACTTACAACGTGTTGTTTAGGAAAAACAAGATAATTTCGCACGATGCGGGATTTCCTTAAAACGTGATTTTCTGAAAAATTTTGACGAAAGAAAATTCTCCTTTTGGTTCTCTTTAGATGCTACATGTTAAGACGTACACGCCACAACAATTCTTTTCGAGATACAACGTGTAGTTTTGGAGATACAAGCTAATTTTGTACTATGCGTTATTTCTTCTCGTAAAGAGTTTCCAATGCGTACGTATATGTCTTTACTCCGCAAAACTGTATTTCCTTATGAAGTGGTATTCTTACATATCCTTTCGAGAGAAAACTGTCCTGTGCCTTCTCTTTTGAGGCTACACACTTAGACATACACGCAACATGAAAGCTTTTCGACTTACAACGTGTTGTTTAGGAAAAACAAGATAATTTCGCACGATGCGGGATTTCCTTAAAACGTGATTTTCTGAAAAATTTTGACGAAAGAAAATTCTCCTTTTGGTTCTCTTTAGATGCTACATGTTAAGACGGACACGCCACAACAATTCTTTTCGAGATACAACGTGTAGTTTTGGAGATACAAGCTAATTTTGTACTATGCGTTATTTCTTCTCGTAAAGAGTTTCCAATGCGTACGTATATGTCTTTACTCTGCAAAACTGTATTTCCTTATGAAGTGGGATTCTTACATATCCTTTCGAGAGAAAACTGTCCTGTGCCTTCTCTTTTGAGGCTACACACTTAGACATACACGCAACATGAAAGCTTTTCGACTTACAACGTGTTGTTTAGGAAAAACAAGATAATTTCGCACGATGCGGGATTTCCTTAAAACGTGATTTTCTGAAAAATTTTGACGAAAGAAAATTCTCCTTTTGGTTCTCTTTAGATGCTACATGTTAAGACGTACACGCCACAACAATTCTTTTCGAGATACAACGTGTAGTTTTGGAGATACAAGCTAATTTTGTACGATGCGTTATTTCTTCTCGTAAAGTTTCCAATGCGTACGTATATGTCTTTACTCTGCAAAACTGTATTTCCTTATGAAGTGGTATTCTTACATATCCTTTCGAGAGAAAACTGTCCTGTGCCTTCTCTTTTGAGGCTACACACTTAGACATACACACAACATGAAAGCTTTTCGACTTACAACGTGTTGTTTAGGAAAAACAAGATAATTTCGCACGATGCGGGATTTCCTTAAAACGTGATTTTCTGAAAAATTTTGACGAAAGAAAATTCTCCTTTTGGTTCTCTTTAGATGCTACATGTTAAGACGTACACGCCACAACAATTCTTTTCGAGATACAACATGTAGTTTTGGAGATACAAGCTAATTTTGTACGATGCGTTATTTCTTCTCGTAAAGAGTTTCCAATGCGTACGTATATGTCTTTACTCTGCAAAACTGTATTTCCTTATGAAGTGGTATTCTTACATATCCTTTCGAGAGAAAACTGTCCTGTGCCTTCTCTTTTGAGGCTACACACTTAGACATACACGCAACATGAAAGCTTTTCGACTTACAACGTATTGTTTAGGAAAAACAAGATAATTTCGCACGATGCGGGATTTCCTTAAAACGTGATTTTCTGAAAAATTTTGACGAAAGAAAATTCTCCTTTTGGTTCTCTTTAGATGCTACATGTTAAGACGTACACGCCACAACAATTCTTTTCGAGATACAACGTGTAGTTTCGGAGATACAAGCTAATTTTGTACGATGCGTTATTTCTTCTCGTAAAGAGTTTCCAATGCGTACGTATATGTCTTTACTCTGCAAAACTGTATTTCCTTATGAAGTGGTATTCTTACATATCCTTTCGAGAGAAAACTGTCCTGTGCCTTCTCTTTTGAGGCTACACACTTAGACATACACGCAACATGAAAGCTTTTCGACTTACAACGTGTTGTTTAGGAAAAACAAGATAATTTCGCACGATGCGGGATTTCCTTAAAACGTGATTTTCTGAAAAATTTTGACGAAAGAAAATTCTCCTTTTGGTTCTCTTTAGATGCTACATGTTAAGACGTACACGCCACAACAATTCTTCTCGAGATACAACGTGTAGTTTTGGAGATACAAGCTAATTTTGTACGATGCGTTATTTCTTCTCGTAAAGAGTTTCCAATGCGTACGTATATATCTTTACTCTGCAAAACTGTATTTCCTCATGAAGTGGTATTCTTACATATCCTTTCGAGAGAAAACTGTCCTGTGCCTTCTCTTTTGAGGCTACACAGGTAGACATACACGCAACATGAAAGCTTTTCGACTTACAACGTGTTGTTTAGGAAAAACAAGATAATTTCGCACGATGCGGGATTTCCTTAAAACGTGATTTTCTGAAAAATTTTGAAGAAAGAAAATTCTCCTTTTGGTTCTCTTTAGATGCTACATGTTAAGACGTACACGCCACAACAATTCTTTTCGAGATACAACGTGTAGTTTTGGAGATACAAGCTAATTTTGTACTATGCGTTATTTCTTCTCGTAAAGAGTTTCCAATGCGTACGTATATGTCTTTACTCTGCAAAACTGTATTTCCTCATGAAGTGGTATTCTTACATATCCTTTCGAGAGAAAACTGTCCTGTGCCTTCTCTTTTGAGGCTACACACTTAGACATACACGCAACATGAAAGCTTTTCGACTTACAACGTGTTGTTTAGGAAAAACAAGATAATTTCGCACGATGCGGGATTTCCTTAAAACGTGATTTTCTGAAAAATTTTGACGAAAGAAAATTCTCCTTTTGGTTCTCTTTAGATGCTACATGTTAAGACGTACACGCCACAACAATTCTTTTCGAGATACAACGTGTAGTTTTGGAGATACAAGCTAATTTTGTACTATGCGTTATTTCTTCTCGTAAAGAGTTTCCAATGCGTACGTATATGTCTTTACTCTGCAAAACTGTATTTCCTTATGAAGTGGTATTCTTACATATCCTTTCGAGAGAAAACTGTCCTGTGCCTTCTCTTTTGAGGCTACACACTTAGACATACACGCAACATGAAAGCTTTTCGACTTACAACGTGTTGTTTAGGAAAAACAAGATAATTTCGCACGATGCGGGATTTCCTTAAAACGTGATTTTCTGAAAAATTTTGACGAAAGAAAATTCTCCTTTTCGTTCTCTTTAGATGCTACATGTTAAGACGTACACGCCACAACAATTCTTTTCGAGATACAACGTGTAGTTTTGGAGATACAAGCTAATTTTGTACGATGCGTTATTTCTTCTCGTAAAGAGTTTCCAATGCGTACGTATATGTCTTTACTCTGCAAAACTGTATTTCCTTATGAAGTGGTATTCTTACATATCCTTTCGAGAGAAAACTGTCCTGTGCCTTCTCTTTTGAGGCTACACACTTAGACATACACGCAACATGAAAGCTTTTCGACTTACAACGTGTTGTTTAGGAAAAACAAGATAATTTCGCACGATGCGGGATTTCCTTAAAACGTGATTTTCTGAAAAATTTTGACGAAAGAAAATTCTCCTTTTGGTTCTCTTTAGATGCTACATGTTAAGACGTACACGCCACAACAATTCTTTTCGAGATACAACGTGTAGTTTTGGAGATACAAGCTAATTTTGTACGATGCGTTATTTCTTCTCGTAAAGAGTTTCCAATGCGTACGTATATGTCTTTACTCTGCAAAACTGTATTTCCTTATGAAGTGGTATTCTTACATATCCTTTCGAGAGAAAACTGTCCTGTGCCTTCTCTTTTGAGGCTACACACTTAGACATACACGCAACATGAAAGCTTTTCGACTTACAACGTGTTGTTTAGGAAAAACAAGATAATTTCGCACGATGCGGGATTTCCTTAAAACGTGATTTTCTGAAAAATTTTGACGAAAGAAAATTCTCCTTTTGGTTCTCTTTAGATGCTACATGTTAAGACGTACACGCCACAACAATTCTTTTCGAGATACAACGTGTAGTTTTGGAGATACAAGCTAATTTTGTACGATGCGTTATTTCTTCTCGTAAAGAGTTTCCAATGCGTACGTATATGTCTTTACTCTGCAAAACTGTATTTCCTCATGAAGTGGTATTCTTACATATCCTTTCGAGAGAAAACTGTCCTGTGCCTTCTCTTTTGAGGCTACACACTTAGACATACACGCAACATGAAAGCTTTTCGACTTACAACGTGTTGTTTAGGAAAAACAAGATAATATCGCACGATGCGGGATTTCCTTAAAACGTGATTTTCTGAAAAATTTTGACGAAAGAAAATTCTCCTTTTGGTTCTCTTTAGATGCTACATGTTAAGACGTACACGCCACAACAATTCTTTTCGAGATACAACGTGTAGTTTTGGAGATACAAGCTAATTTTGTACGATGCGTTATTTCTTCTCGTAAAGAGTTTCCAATGCGTACCTATATGTCTTTACTCTGCAAAACTGTATTTCCTCATGAAGTGGTATTCTTACATATCCTTTCGAGAGAAAACTGTCCTGTGCCTTCTCTTTTGAGGCTACACATGTAGACATACACGCAACATGAACGCTTTTCGACTTACAACGTGTTGTTTAGGAAAAACAAGATAATTTTCCACGATGCGGGATTTCCTTAAAACGTGATTTTCTGAAAAATTTTGACGAAAGAAAATTCTCCTTTTGGTTCTCTTTAGATGCTACATGTTAAGACGTACACGCCACAACAATTCTTTTCGAGATACAACGTGTAGTTTTGGAGATACAAGCTAATTTTGTACGATGCGTTATTTCTTCTCGTAAAGAGTTTCCAATGCGTACGTATATGTCTTTACTCTGCAAAACTGTATTTCCTTATGAAGTGGTATTCTTACATATCCTTTCGAGAGAAAACTGTCCTGTGCCTTCTCTTTTGAGGCTACACACTTAGACATACACGCAACATGAAAGCTTTTCGACTTACAACGTGTTGTTTAGGAAAAACAAGATAATTTCGCACGATGCGGGATTTCCTTAAAACGTGATTTTCTGAAAAATTTTGACGAAAGAAAATTCTCCTTTTGGTTCTCTTTAGATGCTACATGTTAAGACGTACACGCCACAACAATTCTTTTCGAGAAACAACGTGTAGTTTTGGAGATACAAGCTAATTTTGTACTATGCGTTATTTCTTCTCGTAAAGAGTTTCCAATGCGTACGTATATGTCTTTACTCTGCAAAACTGTATTTCCTTATGAAGTGGTATTCTTACATATCCTTTCGAGAGAAAACTGTCCTGTGCCTTCTCTTTTGAGGCTACACACTTAGACATACACGCAACATGAAAGCTTTTCGACTTACAACGTGTTGTTTAGGAAAAACAAGATAATTTCGCACGATGCGGGATTTCCTTAAAACGTGATTTTCTGAAAAATTTTGACGAAAGAAAATTCTCCTTTTGGTTCTCTTTAGATGCTACATGTTAAGACGTACACGCCACAACAATTCTTTTCGAGATACAACGTGTAGTTTTGGAGATACAAGCTAATTTTGTACGATGCGTTATTTCTTCTCGTAAAGAGTTTCCAATGCGTACGTATATGTCTTTACTCTGCAAAACTGTATTTCCTTATGAAGTGGTATTCTTACATATCCTTTCGAGAGAAAACTGTCCTGTGCCTTCTCTTTTGAGGCTACACACTTAGACATACACGCAACATGAAAGCTTTTCGACTTACAACGAGTTGTTTAGGAAAAACAAGATAATTTCGCACGATGCGGGATTTCCTTAAAACGTGATTTTCTGAAAAATTTTGACGAGAGATATTCTCCTTTTCGTTCTCTTTAGATGCTACATGTTAAGACGTACACGCCACAACAATTCTTTTCGAGATACAACGTGTAGTTTTGGAGATACAAGCTAATTTTGTACGATGCGTTATTTCTTCTTGTAAAGAGTTTCCAATGCGTACGTATATGTCTTTACTCTGCAAAACTGTATTTCCTTATGAAGTGGTATTCTTACATATCCTTTCGAGAGAAAACTGTCCTGTGCCTTCTCTTTTGAGGCTACACACTTAGACATACACGCAACATGAAAGCTTTTCGACTTACAACGTGTTGTTTAGGGAAAACAAGATAATTTCGCACGATGCGGGATTTCCTTAAAACGTGATTTTCTGAAAAATTTTGACGAAAGAAAATTCTCCTTTTGGTTCTCTTTAGATGCTACATGTTAAGATGTACACGCCACAACAATTCTTTTCGAGATACAACGTGTAGTTTTGGAGATACAAGCTAATTTTGTACCATGCGTTATTTCTTCTCGTAAAGAGTTTCCAATGCGTACGTATATGTCTTTACTCTGCAAAACTGTATTTCCTTATGAAGTGGTATTCTTACATATCCTTTCGAGAGAAAACTGTCCTGTGCCTTCTCTTTTGAGGCTACACACTTAGACATACACGCAACATGAAAGCTTTTCGACTTACAACGTGTTGTTTAGGAAAAACAAGATAATTTCGCACGATGCGGGATTTCCTTAAAACGTGATTTTCTGAAAAATTTTGACGAAAGAAAATTCTCCTTTTGGTTCTCTTTAGATGCTACATGTTAAGACGTACACGCCACAACAATTCTTTTCGAGATACAACGTGTAGTTTTGGAGATACAAGCTAATTTTGTACTATGCGTTATTTCTTCTCGTAAAGAGTTTCCAATGCGTACGTATATGTCTTTACTCTGCAAAACTGTATTTCCTTATGAAGTGGTATTCTTACATATCCTTTCGAGAGAAAACTGTCCTGTGCCTTCTCTTTTGAGGCTACACACTTAGACATACACGCAACATGAAAGCTTTTCGACTTACAACGTGTTGTTTAGGAAAAACAAGATAATTTCGCACGATGCGGGATTTCCTTAAAACGTGATTTTCTGAAAAATTTTGACGAAAGAAAATTCTCCTTTTGGTTCTCTTTAGATGCTACATGTTAAGACGTACACGCCACAACAATTCTTTTCGAGATACAACGTGTAGTTTTGGAGATACAAGCTAATTTTGTACTATGCGTTATTTCTTCTCGTAAAGAGTTTCCAATGCGTACATATATGTCTTTACTCTGCAAAACTGTATTTCCTTATGAAGTGGTATTCTTACATATCCTTTCGAGAGAAAACTGTCCTGTGCCTTCTCTTTTGAGGCTACACACTTAGACATACACGCAACATGAAAGCTTTTCGACTTACAACGTGTTGTTTAGGAAAAACAAGATAATTTCGCACGATGCGGGATTTCCTTAAAACGTGATTTTCTGAAAAATTTTGACGAAAGAAAATTCTCCTTTTGGTTCTCTTTAGATGCTACATGTTAAGACGTACACACCACAACAATTCTTTTCGAGATACAACGTGTAGTTTTGGAGATACAAGCTAATTTTGTACTATGCGTTATTTCTTCTCGTAAAGAGTTTCCAATGCGTACGTATATGTCTTTACTCTGCAAAACTGTATTTCCTTATGAAGTGGTATTCTTACATATCCTTTCGAGAGAAAACTGTCCTGTGCCTTCTCTTTTGAGGCTACACACTTAGACATACACGCAACATGAAAGCTTTTCGACTTACAACGTGTTGTTTAGGAAAAACAAGATAATTTCGCACGATGCGGGATTTCCTTAAAACGTGATTTTCTGAAAAATTTTGACGAAAGAAAATTCTCCTTTTGGTTCTCTTTAGATGCTACATGTTAAGACGTACACGCCACAACAATTCTTTTCGAGATACAACGTGTAGTTTTGGAGATACAAGCTAATTTTGTACGATGCGTTATTTCTTCTCGTAAAGAGTTTCCAATGCGTACGTATATGTCTTTACTCTGCAAAACTGTATTTCCTTATGAAGTGGTATTCTTACATATCCTTTCGAGAGAAAACTGTCCTGTGCCTTCTCTTTTGAGGCTACACACTTAGACATACACGCAACATGAAAGCTTTTCGACTTACAACGAGTTGTTTAGGAAAAACAAGATAATTTCGCACGATGCGGGATTTCCTTAAAACGTGATTTTCTGAAAATTTTGACGATAGAAAATTCTCCTATTCGTTCTTTTTAGATGCTACATGTTAAGACGTACACGCCACAACAATTCTTTTCGAGATACAACGTGTAGTTTTGGAGATACAAGCTAATTTTGTACGATGCGTTATTTCTTCTTCTAAAGAGTTTCCAATGCGTACGTATATGTCTTTACTCTGCAAAACTGTATTTCCTTATGAAGTCGTATTCTTACATATCCTTTCGAGAGAAAACTGTCCTGTGCCTTCTCTTTTGAGGCTACACACTTAGACATACACGCAACATGAAAGCTTTTCGACTTACAACGTGTTGTTTAGGGAAAACAAGATAATTTCGCACGATGCGGGATTTCCTTAAAACGTGATTTTCTGAAAAATTTTGACGAAAGAAAATTCTCCTTTTGGTTCTCTTTAGATGCTACATGTTAAGATGTACACGCCACAACAATTCTTTTCGAGATACAACGTGTAGTTTTGGAGATACAAGCTAATTTTGTACGATGCGTTATTTCTTCTTGTAAAGAGTTTCCAATGCGTACGTATATGTCTTTACTCTGCAAAACTGTATTTCCTTATGAAGTGGTATTCTTACATATCCTTTCGAGAGAAAACTGTCCTGTGCCTTCTCTTTTGAGGCTACACACTTAGACATACACGCAACATGAAAGCTTTTCGACTTACAACGTGTTGTTTAGGGAAAACAAGATAATTTCGCACGATGCGGGATTTCCTTAAAACGTGATTTTCTGAAAAATTTTGACGAAAGAAAATTCTCCTTTTGGTTCTCTTTAGATGCTACATGTTAAGATGTACACGCCACAACAATTCTTTTCGAGATACAACGTGTAGTTTTGGAGATACAAGCTAATTTTGTACCATGCGTTATTTCTTCTCGTAAAGAGTTTCCAATGCGTACGTATATGTCTTTACTCTGCAAAACTGTATTTCCTTATGAAGTGGTATTCTTACATATCCTTTCGAGAGAAAACTGTCCTGTGCCTTCTCTTTTGAGGCTACACACTTAGACATACACGCAACATGAAAGCTTTTCGACTTACAACGTGTTGTTTAGGAAAAACAAGATAATTTCGCACGATGCGGGATTTCCTTAAAACGTGATTTTCTGAAAAATTTTGACGAAAGAAAATTCTCCTTTTGGTTCTCTTTAGATGCTACATGTTAAGACGTACACGCCACAACAATTCTTTTCGAGATACAACGTGTAGTTTTGGAGATACAAGCTAATTTTGTACTATGCGTTATTTCTTCTCGTAAAGAGTTTCCAATGCGTACGTATATGTCTTTACTCTGCAAAACTGTATTTCCTTATGAAGTGGTATTCTTACATATCCTTTCGAGAGAAAACTGTCCTGTGCCTTCTCTTTTGAGGCTACACACTTAGACATACACGCAACATGAAAGCTTTTCGACTTACAACGTGTTGTTTAGGAAAAACAAGATAATTTCGCACGATGCGGGATTTCCTTAAAACGTGATTTTCTGAAAAATTTTGACGAAAGAAAATTCTCCTTTTGGTTCTCTTTAGATGCTACATGTTAAGACGTACACGCCACAACAATTCTTTTCGAGATACAACGTGTAGTTTTGGAGATACAAGCTAATTTTGTACTATGCGTTATTTCTTCTCGTAAAGAGTTTCCAATGCGTACATATATGTCTTTACTCTGCAAAACTGTATTTCCTTATGAAGTGGTATTCTTACATATCCTTTCGAGAGAAAACTGTCCTGTGCCTTCTCTTTTGAGGCTACACACTTAGACATACACGCAACATGAAAGCTTTTCGACTTACAACGTGTTGTTTAGGAAAAACAAGATAATTTCGCACGATGCGGGATTTCCTTAAAACGTGATTTTCTGAAAAATTTTGACGAAAGAAAATTCTCCTTTTGGTTCTCTTTAGATGCTACATGTTAAGACGTACACGCCACAACAATTCTTTTCGAGATACAACGTGTAGTTTTGGAGATACAAGCTAATTTTGTACTATGCGTTATTTCTTCTCGTAAAGAGTTTCCAATGCGTACGTATATGTCTTTACTCTGCAAAACTGTATTTCCTTATGAAGTGGTATTCTTACATATCCTTTCGAGAGAAAACTGTCCTGTGCCTTCTCTTTTGAGGCTACACACTTAGACATACACGCAACATGAAAGCTTTTCGACTTACAACGTGTTGTTTAGGAAAAACAAGATAATTTCGCACGATGCGGGATTTCCTTAAAACGTGATTTTCTGAAAAATTTTGACGAAAGAAAATTCTCCTTTTGGTTCTCTTTAGATGCTACATGTTAAGACGTACACGCCACAACAATTCTTTTCGAGATACAACGTGTAGTTTTGGAGATACAAGCTAATTTTGTACGATGCGTTATTTCTTCTCGTAAAGAGTTTCCAATGCGTACGTATATGTCTTTACTCTGCAAAACTGTATTTCCTTATGAAGTGGTATTCTTACATATCCTTTCGAGAGAAAACTGTCCTGTGCCTTCTCTTTTGAGGCTACACACTTAGACATACACGCAACATGAAAGCTTTTCGACTTACAACGAGTTGTTTAGGAAAAACAAGATAATTTCGCACGATGCGGGATTTCCTTAAAACGTGATTTTCTGAAAATTTTGACGAGAGAAAATTCTCCTATTCGTTCTTTTTAGATGCTACATGTTAAGACGTACACGCCACAACAATTCTTTTCGAGATACAACGTGTAGTTTTGGAGATACAAGCTAATTTTGTACGATGCGTTATTTCTTCTTCTAAAGAGTTTCCAATGCGTACGTATATGTCTTTACTCTGCAAAACTGTATTTCCTTATGAAGTGGTATTCTTACATATCCTTTCGAGAGAAAACTGTCCTGTGCCTTCTCTTTTGAGGCTACACACTTAGACATACACGCAACATGAAAGCTTTTCGACTTACAACGTGTTGTTTAGGGAAAACAAGATAATTTCGCACGATGCGGGATTTCCTTAAAACGTGATTTTCTGAAAAATTTTGACGAAAGAAAATTCTCCTTTTGGTTCTCTTTAGATGCTACATGTTAAGATGTACACGCCACAACAATTCTTTTCGAGATACAACGTGTAGTTTTGGAGATACAAGCTAATTTTGTACGATGCGTTATTTCTTCTCGTAAAGAGTTTCCAATGCGTACGTATATGTCTTTACTCTGCAAAACTGTATTTCCTTATGAAGTGGTATTCTTACATATCCTTTCGAGAGAAAACTGTCCTGTGCCTTCTCTTTTGAGGCTACACACTTAGACATACACGCAACATGAAAGCTTTTCGACTTACAACGTGTTGTTTAGGTAAAACAAGATAATTTCGCACGATGCGGGATTTCCTTAAAACGTGATTTTCTGAAAAATTTTGACGAAAGAAAATTCTCCTTTTGGTTCTCTTTAGATGCTACATGTTAAGACGTACACGCCACAACAATTCTTTTCGAGATACAACGTGTAGTTTTGGAGATACAAGCTAATTTTGTACTATGCGTTATTTCTTCTCGTAAAGAGTTTCCAATGCGTACGTATATGTCTTTACTCTGCAAAACTGTATTTCCTTATGAAGTGGTATTCTTACATATCCTTTCGAGAGAAAACTGTCCTGTGCCTTCTCTTTTGAGGCTACACACTTAGACATACACGCAACATGAAAGCTTTTCGACTTACAACGTGTTGTTTAGGAAAAACAAGATAATTTCGCACGATGCGGGATTTCCTTAAAACGTGATTTTCTGAAAAATTTTGACGAAAGAAAATTCTCCTTTTGGTTCTCTTTAGATGCTACATGTTAAGACGTACACGCCACAACAATTCTTTTCGAGATACAACGTGTAGTTTTGGAGATACAAGCTAATTTTGTACTATGCGTTATTTCTTCTCGTAAAGAGTTTCCAATGCGTACATATATGTCTTTACTCTGCAAAACTGTATTTCCTTATGAAGTGGTATTCTTACATATCCTTTCGAGAGAAAACTGTCCTGTGCCTTCTCTTTTGAGGCTACACACTTAGACATACACGCAACATGAAAGCTTTTCGACTTACAACGTGTTGTTTAGGAAAAACAAGATAATTTCGCACGGTGCGGGATTTCCTTAAAACGTGATTTTCTGAAAAATTTTGACGAAAGAAAATTCTCCTTTTGGTTCTCTTTAGATGCTACATGTTAAGACGTACACGCCACAACAATTCTTTTCGAGATACAACGTGTAGTTTTGGAGATACAAGCTAATTTTGTACTATGCGTTATTTCTTCTCGTAAAGAGTTTCCAATGCGTACGTATATGTCTTTACTCTGCAAAACTGTATTTCCTTATGAAGTGGTATTCTTACATATCCTTTCGAGAGAAAACTGTCCTGTGCCTTCTCTTTTGAGGCTACACACTTAGACATACACGCAACATGAAAGCTTTTCGACTTACAACGAGTTGTTTAGGAAAAACAAGATAATTTCGCACGATGCGGGATTTCCTTAAAACGTGATTTTCTGAAAAATTTTGACGAGAGAAAATTCTCCTTTTCGTTCTTTTTAGATGCTACATGTTAAGACGTACACGCCACAACAATTCTTTTCGAGATACAACGTGTAGTTTTGGAGATACAAGCTAATTTTGTACGATGCGTTATTTCTTCTTGTAAAGAGTTTCCAATGCGTACGTATATGTCTTTACTCTGCAAAACTGTATTTCCTTATGAAGTGGTATTCTTACATATCCTTTCGAGAGAAAACTGTCCTGTGCCTTCTCTTTTGAGGCTACACACTTAGACATACACGCAACATGAAAGCTTTTCGACTTACAACGTGTTGTTTAGGGAAAACAAGATAATTTCGCACGATGCGGGATTTCCTTAAAACGTGATTTTCTGAAAAATTTTGACGAAAGAAAATTCTCCTTTTGGTTCTCTTTAGATGCTACATGTTAAGATGTACACGCCACAACAATTCTTTTCGAGATACAACGTATAGTTTTGGAGATACAAGCTAATTTTGTACGATGCGTTATTTCTTCTCGTAAAGAGTTTCCAATGCGTACGTATATGTCTTTACTCTGCAAAACTGTATTTCCTTATGAAGTGGTATTCTTACATATCCTTTCGAGAGAAAACTGTCCTGTGCCTTCTCTTTTGAGGCTACACACTTAGACATACACGCAACATGAAAGCTTTTCGACTTACAACGTGTTGTTTAGGTAAAACAAGATAATTTCGCACGATGCGGGATTTCCTTAAAACGTGATTTTCTGAAAAATTTTGACGAAAGAAAATTCTCCTTTTGGTTCTCTTTAGATGCTACATGTTAAGACGTACACGCCACAACAATTCTTTTCGAGATACAACGTGTAGTTTTGGAGATACAAGCTAATTTTGTACTATGCGTTATTTCTTCTCGTAAAGAGTTTCCAATGCGTACGTATATGTCTTTACTCTGCAAAACTGTATTTCCTTATGAAGTGGTATTCTTACATATCCTTTCGAGAGAAAACTGTCCTGTGCCTTCTCTTTTGAGGCTACACACTTAGACATACACGCAACATGAAAGCTTTTCGACTTACAACGTGTTGTTTAGGAAAAACAAGATAATTTCGCACGATGCGGGATTTCCTTAAAACGTGATTTTCTGAAAAATTTTGACGAAAGAAAATTCTCCTTTTGGTTCTCTTTAGATGCTACATGTTAAGACGTACACGCCACAACAATTCTTTTCGAGATACAACGTGTAGTTTTGGAGATACAAGCTAATTTTGTACTATGCGTTATTTCTTCTCGTAAAGAGTTTCCAATGCGTACATATATGTCTTTACTCTGCAAAACTGTATTTCCTTATGAAGTGGTATTCTTACATATCCTTTCGAGAGAAAACTGTCCTGTGCCTTCTCTTTTGAGGCTACACACTTAGACATACACGCAACATGAAAGCTTTTCGACTTACAACGTGTTGTTTAGGAAAAACAAGATAATTTCGCACGGTGCGGGATTTCCTTAAAACGTGATTTTCTGAAAAATTTTGACGAAAGAAAATTCTCCTTTTGGTTCTCTTTAGATGCTACATGTTAAGACGTACACGCCACAACAATTCTTTTCGAGATACAACGTGTAGTTTTGGAGATACAAGCTAATTTTGTACTATGCGTTATTTCTTCTCGTAAAGAGTTTCCAATGCGTACGTATATGTCTTTACTCTGCAAAACTGTATTTCCTTATGAAGTGGTATTCTTACATATCCTTTCGAGAGAAAACTGTCCTGTGCCTTCTCTTTTGAGGCTACACACTTAGACATACACGCAACATGAAAGCTTTTCGACTTACAACGTGTTGTTTAGGAAAAACAAGATAATTTCGCACGATGCGGGATTTCCTTAAAACGTGATTTTCTGAAAAATTTTGACGAAAGAAAATTCTCCTTTTGGTTCTCTTTAGATGCTACATGTTAAGACGTACACGCCACAACAATTCTTTTCGAGATACAACGTGTAGTTTTGGAGATACAAGCTAATTTTGTACGATGCGTTATTTCTTCTCGTAAAGAGTTTCCAATGCGTACGTATATGTCTTTACTCTGCAAAACTGTATTTCCTTATGAAGTGGTATTCTTACATATCCTTTCGAGAGAAAACTGTCCTGTACCTTCTCTTTTGAGGCTACACACTTAGACATACACGCAACATGAAAGCTTTTCGACTTACAACGAGTTGTTTAGGAAAAACAAGATAATTTCGCACGATGCGGGATTTCCTTAAAACGTGATTTTCTGAAAAATTTTGACGAGAGAAAATTCTCCTTTTCGTTCTTTTTAGATGCTACATGTTAAGACGTACACGCCACAACAATTCTTTTCGAGATACAACGTGTAGTTTTGGAGATACAAGCTAATTTTGTACGATGCGTTATTTCTTCTTGTAAAGAGTTTCCAATGCGTACGTATATGTCTTTACTCTGCAAAACTGTATTTCCTTATGAAGTGGTATTCTTACATATCCTTTCGAGAGAAAACTGTCCTGTGCCTTCTCTTTTGAGGCTACACACTTAGACATACACGCAACATGAAAGCTTTTCGACTTACAACGTGTTGTTTAGGGAAAACAAGATAATTTCGCACGATGCGGGATTTCCTTAAAACGTGATTTTCTGAAAAATTTTGACGAAAGAAAATTCTCCTTTTGGTTCTCTTTAGATGCTACATGTTAAGATGTACACGCCACAACAATTCTTTTCGAGATACAACGTGTAGTTTTGGAGATACAAGCTAATTTTGTACGATGCGTTATTTCTTCTCGTAAAGAGTTTCCAATGCGTACGTATATGTCTTTACTCTGCAAAACTGTATTTCCTTATGAAGTGGTATTCTTACATATCCTTTCGAGAGAAAACTGTCCTGTGCCTTCTCTTTTGAGGCTACACACTTAGACATACACGCAACATGAAAGCTTTTCGACTTACAACGTGTTGTTTAGGTAAAACAAGATAATTTCGCACGATGCGGGATTTCCTTAAAACGTGATTTTCTGAAAAATTTTGACGAAAGAAAATTCTCCTTTTGGTTCTCTTTAGATGCTACATGTTAAGACGTACACGCCACAACAATTCTTTTCGAGATACAACGTGTAGTTTTGGAGATACAAGCTAATTTTGTACTATGCGTTATTTCTTCTCGTAAAGAGTTTCCAATGCGTACGTATATGTCTTTACTCTGCAAAACTGTATTTCCTTATGAAGTGGTATTCTTACATATCCTTTCGAGAGAAAACTGTCCTGTGCCTTCTCTTTTGAGGCTACACACTTAGACATACACGCAACATGAAAGCTTTTCGACTTACAACGTGTTGTTTAGGAAAAACAAGATAATTTCGCACGATGCGGGATTTCCTTAAAACGTGATTTTCTGAAAAATTTTGACGAAAGAAAATTCTCCTTTTGGTTCTCTTTAGATGCTACATGTTAAGACGTACACGCCACAACAATTCTTTTCGAGATACAACGTGTAGTTTTGGAGATACAAGCTAATTTTGTACTATGCGTTATTTCTTCTCGTAAAGAGTTTCCAATGCGTACATATATGTCTTTACTCTGCAAAACTGTATTTCCTTATGAAGTGGTATTCTTACATATCCTTTCGAGAGAAAACTGTCCTGTGCCTTCTCTTTTGAGGCTACACACTTAGACATACACGCAACATGAAAGCTTTTCGACTTACAACGTGTTGTTTAGGAAAAACAAGATAATTTCGCACGGTGCGGGATTTCCTTAAAACGTGATTTTCTGAAAAATTTTGACGAAAGAAAATTCTCCTTTTGGTTCTCTTTAGATGCTACATGTTAAGACGTACACGCCACAACAATTCTTTTCGAGATACAACGTGTAGTTTTGGAGATACAAGCTAATTTTGTACTATGCGTTATTTCTTCTCGTAAAGAGTTTCCAATGCGTACGTATATGTCTTTACTCTGCAAAACTGTATTTCCTTATGAAGTGGTATTCTTACATATCCTTTCGAGAGAAAACTGTCCTGTGCCTTCTCTTTTGAGGCTACACACTTAGACATACACGCAACATGAAAGCTTTTCGACTTACAACGTGTTGTTTAGGAAAAACAAGATAATTTCGCACGATGCGGGATTTCCTTAAAACGTGATTTTCTGAAAAATTTTGACGAAAGAAAATTCTCCTTTTGGTTCTCTTTAGATGCTACATGTTAAGACGTACACGCCACAACAATTCTTTTCGAGATACAACGTGTAGTTTTGGAGATACAAGCTAATTTTGTACGATGCGTTATTTCTTCTCGTAAAGAGTTTCCAATGCGTACGTATATGTCTTTACTCTGCAAAACTGTATTTCCTTATGAAGTGGTATTCTTACATATCCTTTCGAGAGAAAACTGTCCTGTGCCTTCTCTTTTGAGGCTACACACTTAGACATACACGCAACATGAAAGCTTTTCGACTTACAACGTGTTGTTTAGGAAAAACAAGATAATTTCGCACGATGCGGGATTTCCTTAAAACGTGATTTTCTGAAAAATTTTGACGAAAGAAAATTCTCCTTTTGGTTCTCTTTAGATGCTACATGTTAAGACGTACACGCCACAACAATTCTTTTCGAGATACAACGTGTAGTTTTGGAGATACAAGCTAATTTTGTACGATGCGTTATTTCTTCTCGTAAAGAGTTTCCAATGCGTACGTATATGTCTTTACTCTGCAAAACTGTATTTCCTTATGAAGTGGTATTCTTACATATCCTTTCGAGAGAAAACTGTCCTGTGCCTTCTCTTTTGAGGCTACACACTTAGACATACACGCAACATGAAAGCTTTTCGACTTACAACGTGTTGTTTAGGAAAAACAAGATAATTTCGCACGATGCGGGATTTCCTTAATACGTGATTTTCTGAAAAATTTTGACGAAAGAAAATTCTCCTTTTGGTTCTCTTTAGATGCTACATGTTAAGACGTACACGCCACAACAATTCTTTTCGAGATACAACGTGTAGTTTTGGAGATACAAGCTAATTTTGTACTATGCGTTATTTCTTCTCGTAAAGAGTTTCCAATGCGTACGTATATGTCTTTACTCTGCAAAACTGTATTTCCTTATGAAGTGGTATTCTTACATATCCTTTCGAGAGAAAACTGTCCTGTGCCTTCTCTTTTGAGGCTACACACTTAGACATACACGCAACATGAAAGCTTTTCGACTTACAACGTGTTGTTTAGGAAAAACAAGATAATTTCGCACGATGCGGGATTTCCTTAAAACGTGATTTTCTGAAAAATTTTGACGAAAGAAAATTCTCCTTTTGGTTCTCTTTAGATGCTACATGTTAAGACGTACACGCCACAACAATTCTTTTCGAGATACAACGTGTAGTTTTGGAGATACAAGCTAATTTTGTACGATGCGTTATTTCTTCTCGTAAAGAGTTTCCAATGCGTACGTATATGTCTTTACTCTGCAAAACTGTATTTCCTTATGAAGTGGTATTCTTACATATCCTTTCGAGAGAAAACTGTCCTGTGCCTTCTCTTTTGAGGCTACACACTTAGACATACACGCAACATGAAAGCTTTTCGACTTACAACGTGTTGTTTAGGAAAAACAAGATAATTTCGCACGATGCGGGATTTCCTTAAAACGTGATTTTCTGAAAAATTTTGACGAAAGAAAATTCTCCTTTTGGTTCTCTTTAGATGCTACATGTTAAGACGTACACGCCACAACAATTCTTTTCGAGATACAACGTGTAGTTTTGGAGATACAAGCTAATTTTGTACTATGCGTTATTTCTTCTCGTAAAGAGTTTCCAATGCGTACATATATGTCTTTACTCTGCAAAACTGTATTTCCTTATGAAGTGGTATTCTTACATATCCTTTCGAGAGAAAACTGTCCTGTGCCTTCTCTTTTGAGGCTACACACTTAGACATACACGCAACATGAAAGCTTTTCGACTTACAACGTGTTGTTTAGGAAAAACAAGATAATTTCGCACGGTGCGGGATTTCCTTAAAACGTGATTTTCTGAAAAATTTTGACGAAAGAAAATTCTCCTTTTGGTTCTCTTTAGATGCTACATGTTAAGACGTACACGCCACAACAATTCTTTTCGAGATACAACGTGTAGTTTTGGAGATACAAGCTAATTTTGTACTATGCGTTATTTCTTCTCGTAAAGAGTTTCCAATGCGTACGTATATGTCTTTACTCTGCAAAACTGTATTTCCTTATGAAGTGGTATTCTTACATATCCTTTCGAGAGAAAACTGTCCTGTGCCTTCTCTTTTGAGGCTACACACTTAGACATACACGCAACATGAAAGCTTTTCGACTTACAACGTGTTGTTTAGGAAAAACAAGATAATTTCGCACGATGCGGGATTTCCTTAAAACGTGATTTTCTGAAAAATTTTGACGAAAGAAAATTCTCCTTTTGGTTCTCTTTAGATGCTACATGTTAAGACGTACACGCCACAACAATTCTTTTCGAGATACAACGTGTAGTTTTGGAGATACAAGCTAATTTTGTACGATGCGTTATTTCTTCTCGTAAAGAGTTTCCAATGCGTACGTATATGTCTTTACTCTGCAAAACTGTATTTCCTTATGAAGTGGTATTCTTACATATCCTTTCGAGAGAAAACTGTCCTGTGCCTTCTCTTTTGAGGCTACACACTTAGACATACACGCAACATGAAAGCTTTTCGACTTACAACGTGTTGTTTAGGAAAAACAAGATAATTTCGCACGATGCGGGATTTCCTTAAAACGTGATTTTCTGAAAAATTTTGACGAAAGAAAATTCTCCTTTTGGTTCTCTTTAGATGCTACATGTTAAGACGTACACGCCACAACAATTCTTTTCGAGATACAACGTGTAGTTTTGGAGATACAAGCTAATTTTGTACGATGCGTTATTTCTTCTCGTAAAGAGTTTCCAATGCGTACGTATATGTCTTTACTCTGCAAAACTGTATTTCCTTATGAAGTGGTATTCTTACATATCCTTTCGAGAGAAAACTGTCCTGTGCCTTCTCTTTTGAGGCTACACACTTAGACATACACGCAACATGAAAGCTTTTCGACTTACAACGTGTTGTTTAGGAAAAACAAGATAATTTCGCACGATGCGGGATTTCCTTAATACGTGATTTTCTGAAAAATTTTGACGAAAGAAAATTCTCCTTTTGGTTCTCTTTAGATGCTACATGTTAAGACGTACACGCCACAACAATTCTTTTCGAGATACAACGTGTAGTTTTGGAGATACAAGCTAATTTTGTACTATGCGTTATTTCTTCTCGTAAAGAGTTTCCAATGCGTACGTATATGTCTTTACTCTGCAAAACTGTATTTCCTTATGAAGTGGTATTCTTACATATCCTTTCGAGAGAAAACTGTCCTGTGCCTTCTCTTTTGAGGCTACACACTTAGACATACACGCAACATGAAAGCTTTTCGACTTACAACGTGTTGTTTAGGAAAAACAAGATAATTTCGCACGATGCGGGATTTCCTTAAAACGTGATTTTCTGAAAAATTTTGACGAAAGAAAATTCTCCTTTTGGTTCTCTTTAGATGCTACATGTTAAGACGTACACGCCACAACAATTCTTTTCGAGATACAACGTGTAGTTTTGGAGATACAAGCTAATTTTGTACGATGCGTTATTTCTTCTCGTAAAGAGTTTCCAATGCGTACGTATATGTCTTTACTCTGCAAAACTGTATTTCCTTATGAAGTGGTATTCTTACATATCCTTTCGAGAGAAAACTGTCCTGTGCCTTCTCTTTTGAGGCTACACACTTAGACATACACGCAACATGAAAGCTTTTCGACTTACAACGTGTTGTTTAGGAAAAACAAGATAATTTCGCACGATGCGGGATTTCCTTAAAACGTGATTTTCTGAAAAATTTTGACGAAAGAAAATTCTCCTTTTGGTTCTCTTTAGATGCTACATGTTAAGACGTACACGCCACAACAATTCTTTTCGAGATACAACGTGTAGTTTTGGAGATACAAGCTAATTTTGTACGATGCGTTATTTCTTCTCGTAAAGAGTTTCCAATGCGTACGTATATGTCTTTACTCTGCAAAACTGTATTTCCTTATGAAGTGGTATTCTTACATATCCTTTCGAGAGAAAACTGTCCTGTGCCTTCTCTTTTGAGGCTACACACTTAGACATACACGCAACATGAAAGCTTTTCGACTTACAACGTGTTGTTTAGGAAAAACAAGATAATTTCGCACGATGCGGGATTTCCTTAAAACGTGATTTTCTGAAAAATTTTGACGAAAGAAAATTCTCCTTTTGGTTCTCTTTAGATGCTACATGTTAAGACGTACACGCCACAACAATTCTTTTCGAGATACAACGTGTAGTTTTGGAGATACAAGCTAATTTTGTACTATGCGTTATTTCTTCTCGTAAAGAGTTTCCAATGCGTACGTATATGTCTTTACTCTGCAAAACTGTATTTCCTTATGAAGTGGTATTCTTACATATCCTTTCGAGAGAAAACTGTCCTGTGCCTTCTCTTTTGAGGCTACACACTTAGACATACACGCAACATGAAAGCTTTTCGACTTACAACGTGTTGTTTAGGAAAAACAAGATAATTTCGCACGATGCGGGATTTCCTTAAAACGTGATTTTCTGAAAAATTTTGACGAAAGAAAATTCTCCTTTTGGTTCTCTTTAGATGCTACATGTTAAGACGTACACGCCACAACAATTCCTTTCGAGATACAACGTGTAGTTTTGGAGATACAAGCTAATTTTGTACGATGCGTTATTTCTTCTCGTAAAGAGTTTCCAATGCGTACGTATATGTCTTTACTCTGCAAAACTGTATTTCCTTATGAAGTGGTATTCTTACATATCCTTTCGAGAGAAAACTGTCCTGTGCCTTCTCTTTTGAGGCTACACTCTTAGACATACACGCAACATGAAAGCTTTTCGACTTACAACGTGTTGTTTAGGAAAAACAAGATAATTTCGCACGATGCGGGATTTCCTTAAAACGTGATTTTCTGAAAAATTTTGACGAAAGAAAATTCTCCTTTTGGTTCTCTTTAGATGCTACATGTTAAGACGTACACGCCACAACAATTCTTTTCGAGATACAACGTGTAGTTTTGGAGATACAAGCTAATTTTGTACGATGCGTTATTTCTTCTCGTAAAGAGTTTCCAATGCGTACGTATATGTCTTTACTCTGCAAAACTGTATTTCCTTATGAAGTGATATTCTTACATATCCTTTCGAGAGAAAACTGTCCTGTGCCTTCTCTTTTGAGGCTACACACTTAGACATACACGCAACATGAAAGCTTTTCGACTTACAACGTGTTGTTTAGGAAAAACAAGATAATTTCGCACGATGCGGGATTTCCTTAAAACGTGATTTTCTGAAAAATTTTGACGAAAGAAAATTCTCCTTTTGGTTCTCTTTAGATGCTACATGTTAAGACGTACACGCCACAACAATTCTTTTCGAGATACAACGTGTAGTTTTGGAGATACAAGCTAATTTTGTACTATACGTTATTTCTTCTCGTAAAGAGTTTCCAATGCGTACGTATATGTCTTTACTCTGCAAAACTGTATTTCCTTATGAAGTGGGATTCTTACGTATCCTTTCGAGAGAAAACTGTCCTGTGCCTTCTCTTTTGAGGCTACACACGTAGACATACACGCAACATGAAAGCTTTTCGACTTACAACGTGTTGTTTAGGAAAAACAAGATAATTTCGCACGATGCGGGATTTCCTTAAAACGTGATTTTCTGAAAAATTTTGACGAAAGAAAATTCTCCTTTTGGTTCTCTTTAGATGCTACATGTTAAGACGTACACGCCACAACAATTCTTTTCGAGATACAACGTGTAGTTTTGGAGATACAAGCTAATTTTGTACCATGCGTTATTTCTTCTCGTAAAGAGTTTCCAATGCGTACGTATATGTCTTTACTCTGCAAAACTGTATTTCCTTATGAAGTGGTATTCTTACATATCCTTTCGAGAGAAAACTGTCCTGTGCCTTCTCTTTTGAGGCTACACACTTAGACATACACGCAACATGAAAGCTTTTCGACTTACAACGTGTTGTTTAGGAAAAACAAGATAATTTCGCACGATGCGGGATTTCCTTAAAACGTGATTTTCTGAAAAATTTTGACGAAAGAAAATTCTCCTTTTGGTTCTCTTTAGATGCTACATGTTAAGACGTACACGCCACAACAATTCTTTTCGAGATACAACGTGTAGTTTTGGAGATACAAGCTAATTTTGTACTATGCGTTATTTCTTCTCGTAAAGAGTTTCCAATGCGTACATATATGTCTTTACTCTGCAAAACTGTATTTCCTTATGAAGTGGTATTCTTACATATCCTTTCGAGAGAAAACTGTCCTGTGCCTTCTCTTTTGAGGCTACACACTTAGACATACACGCAACATGAAAGCTTTTCGACTTACAACGTGTTGTTTAGGAAAAACAAGATAATTTCGCACGATGCGGGATTTCCTTAAAACGTGATTTTCTGAAAAATTTTGACGAAAGAAAATTCTCCTTTTGGTTCTCTTTAGATGCTACATGTTAAGACGTACACGCCACAACAATTCTTTTCGAGATACAACGTGTAGTTTTGGAGATACAAGCTAATTTTGTACTATGCGTTATTTCTTCTCGTAAAGAGTTTCCAATGCGTACGTATATGTCTTTACTCTGCAAAACTGTATTTCCTTATGAAGTGGTATTCTTACATATCCTTTCGAGAGAAAACTGTCCTGTGCCTTCTCTTTTGAGGCTACACACTTAGACATACACGCAACATGAAAGCTTTTCGACTTACAACGTGTTGTTTAGGAAAAACAAGATAATTTCGCACGATGCGGGATTTCCTTAAAACGTGATTTTCTGAAAAATTTTGACGAAAGAAAATTCTCCTTTTGGTTCTCTTTAGATGCTACATGTTAAGACGTACACGCCACAACAATTCTTTTCGAGATACAACGTGTAGTTTTGGAGATACAAGCTAATTTTGTACGATGCGTTATTTCTTCTCGTAAAGAGTTTCCAATGCGTACGTATATGTCTTTACTCTGCAAAACTGTATTTCCTTATGAAGTGGTATTCTTACATATCCTTTCGAGAGAAAACTGTCCTGTGCCTTCTCTTTTGAGGCTACACACTTAGACATACACGCAACATGAAAGCTTTTCGACTTACAACGTGTTGTTTAGGAAAAACAAGATAATTTCGCACGATGCGGGATTTCCTTAAAACGTGATTTTCTGAAAAATTTTGACGAAAGAAAATTCTCCTTTTGGTTCTCTTTAGATGCTACATGTTAAGACGTACACGCCACAACAATTCTTTTCGAGATACAACGTGTAGTTTTGGAGATACAAGCTAATTTTGTACGATGCGTTATTTCTTCTCGTAAAGAGTTTCCAATGCGTACGTATATGTCTTTACTCTGCAAAACTGTATTTCCTTATGAAGTGGTATTCTTACATATCCTTTCGAGAGAAAACTGTCCTGTGCCTTCTCTTTTGAGGCTACACACTTAGACATACACGCAACATGAAAGCTTTTCGACTTACAACGTGTTGTTTAGGAAAAACAAGATAATTTCGCACGATGCGGGATTTCCTTAATACGTGATTTTCTGAAAAATTTTGACGAAAGAAAATTCTCCTTTTGGTTCTCTTTAGATGCTACATGTTAAGACGTACACGCCACAACAATTCTTTTCGAGATACAACGTGTAGTTTTGGAGATACAAGCTAATTTTGTACTATGCGTTATTTCTTCTCGTAAAGAGTTTCCAATGCGTACGTATATGTCTTTACTCTGCAAAACTGTATTTCCTTATGAAGTGGTATTCTTACATATCCTTTCGAGAGAAAACTGTCCTGTGCCTTCTCTTTTGAGGCTACACACTTAGACATACACGCAACATGAAAGCTTTTCGACTTACAACGTGTTGTTTAGGAAAAACAAGATAATTTCGCACGATGCGGGATTTCCTTAAAACGTGATTTTCTGAAAAAATTTGACGAAAGAAAATTCTCCTTTTGGTTCTCTTTAGATGCTACATGTTAAGACGTACACGCCACAACAATTCTTTTCGAGATACAACGTGTAGTTTTGGAGATACAAGCTAATTTTGTACGATGCGTTATTTCTTCTCGTAAAGAGTTTCCAATGCGTACGTATATGTCTTTACTCTGCAAAACTGTATTTCCTTATGAAGTGGTATTCTTACATATCCTTTCGAGAGAAAACTGTCCTGTGCCTTCTCTTTTGAGGCTACACACTTAGACATACACGCAACATGAAAGCTTTTCGACTTACAACGTGTTGTTTAGGAAAAACAAGATAATTTCGCACGATGCGGGATTTCCTTAAAACGTGATTTTCTGAAAAATTTTGACGAAAGAAAATTCTCCTTTTGGTTCTCTTTAGATGCTACATGTTAAGACGTACACGCCACAACAATTCTTTTCGAGATACAACGTGTAGTTTTGGAGATACAAGCTAATTTTGTACGATGCGTTATTTCTTCTCGTAAAGAGTTTCCAATGCGTACGTATATGTCTTTACTCTGCAAAACTGTATTTCCTTATGAAGTGGTATTCTTACATATCCTTTCGAGAGAAAACTGTCCTGTGCCTTCTCTTTTGAGGCTACACACTTAGACATACACGCAACATGAAAGCTTTTCGACTTACAACGTGTTGTTTAGGAAAAACAAGATAATTTCGCACGATGCGGGATTTCCTTAAAACGTGATTTTCTGAAAAATTTTGACGAAAGAAAATTCTCCTTTTGGTTCTCTTTAGATGCTACATGTTAAGACGTACACGCCACAACAATTCTTTTCGAGATACAACGTGTAGTTTTGGAGATACAAGCTAATTTTGTACTATACGTTATTTCTTCTCGTAAAGAGTTTCCAATGCGTACGTATATGTCTTTACTCTGCAAAACTGTATTTCCTTATGAAGTGGGATTCTTACGTATCCTTTCGAGAGAAAACTGTCCTGTGCCTTCTCTTTTGAGGCTACACACGTAGACATACACGCAACATGAAAGCTTTTCGACTTACAACGTGTTGTTTAGGAAAAACAAGATAATTTCGCACGATGCGGGATTTCCTTAAAACGTGATTTTCTGAAAAATTTTGACGAAAGAAAATTCTCCTTTTGGTTCTCTTTAGATGCTACATGTTAAGACGTACACGCCACAACAATTCTTTTCGAGATACAACGTGTAGTTTTGGAGATACAAGCTAATTTTGTACCATGCGTTATTTCTTCTCGTAAAGAGTTTCCAATGCATACGTATATGTCTTTACTCTGCAAAACTGTATTTCCTTATGAAGTGGTATTCTTACATATCCTTTCGAGAGAAAACTGTCCTGTGCCTTCTCTTTTGAGGCTACACACTTAGACATACACGCAACATGAAAGCTTTTCGACTTACAACGTGTTGTTTAGGAAAAACAAGATAATTTCGCACGATGCGGGATTTCCTTAAAACGTGATTTTCTGAAAAATTTTGACGAAAGAAAATTCTCCTTTTGGTTCTCTTTAGATGCTACATGTTAAGACGTACACGCCACAACAATTCTTTTCGAGATACAACGTGTAGTTTTGGAGATACAAGCTAATTTTGTACTATGCGTTATTTCTTCTCGTAAAGAGTTTCCAATGCGTACATATATGTCTTTACTCTGCAAAACTGTATTTCCTTATGAAGTGGTATTCTTACATATCCTTTCGAGAGAAAACTGTCCTGTGCCTTCTCTTTTGAGGCTACACACTTAGACATACACGCAACATGAAAGCTTTTCGACTTACAACGTGTTGTTTAGGAAAAACAAGATAATTTCGCACGATGCGGGATTTCCTTAAAACGTGATTTTCTGAAAAATTTTGACGAAAGAAAATTCTCCTTTTGGTTCTCTTTAGATGCTACATGTTAAGACGTACACGCCACAACAATTCTTTTCGAGATACAACGTGTAGTTTTGGAGATACAAGCTAATTTTGTACTATGCGTTATTTCTTCTCGTAAAGAGTTTCCAATGCGTACGTATATGTCTTTACTCTGCAAAACTGTATTTCCTTATGAAGTGGTATTCTTACATATCCTTTCGAGAGAAAACTGTCCTGTGCCTTCTCTTTTGAGGCTACACACTTAGACATACACGCAACATGAAAGCTTTTCGACTTACAACGTGTTGTTTAGGAAAAACAAGATAATTTCGCACGATGCGGGATTTCCTTAAAACGTGATTTTCTGAAAAATTTTGACGAAAGAAAATTCTCCTTTTGGTTCTCTTTAGATGCTACATGTTAAGACGTACACGCCACAACAATTCTTTTCGAGATACAACGTGTAGTTTTGGAGATACAAGCTAATTTTGTACGATGCGTTATTTCTTCTCGTAAAGAGTTTCCAATGCGTACGTATATGTCTTTACTCTGCAAAACTGTATTTCCTTATGAAGTGGTATTCTTACATATCCTTTCGAGAGAAAACTGTCCTGTGCCTTCTCTTTTGAGGCTACACACTTAGACATACACGCAACATGAAAGCTTTTCGACTTACAACGTGTTGTTTAGGAAAAACAAGATAATTTCGCACGATGCGGGATTTCCTTAAAACGTGATTTTCTGAAAAATTTTGACGAAAGAAAATTCTCCTTTTGGTTCTCTTTAGATGCTACATGTTAAGACGTACACGCCACAACAATTCTTTTCGAGATACAACGTGTAGTTTTGGAGATACAAGCTAATTTTGTACTATGCGTTATTTCTTCTCGTAAAGAGTTTCCAATGCGTACGTATATGTCTTTACTCTGCAAAACTGTATTTCCTTATGAAGTGGGATTCTTACGTATCCTTTCGAGAGAAAACTGTCCTGTGCCTTCTCTTTTGAGGCTACACACGTAGACATACACGCAACATGAAAGCTTTTCGACTTACAACGTGTTGTTTAGGAAAAACAAGATAATTTCGCACGATGCGGGATTTCCTTAAAACGTGATTTTCTGAAAAATTTTGACGAAAGAAAATTCTCCTTTTGGTTCTCTTTAGATGCTACATGTTAAGACGTACACGCCACAACAATTCTTTTCGAGATACAACGTGTAGTTTTGGAGATACAAGCTAATTTTGTACCATGCGTTATTTCTTCTCGTAAAGAGTTTCCAATGCGTACGTATATGTCTTTACTCTGCAAAACTGTATTTCCTTATGAAGTGGTATTCTTACATATCCTTTCGAGAGAAAACTGTCCTGTGCCTTCTCTTTTGAGGCTACACACTTAGACATACACGCAACATGAAAGCTTTTCGACTTACAACGTGTTGTTTAGGAAAAACAAGATAATTTCGCACGATGCGGGATTTCCTTAAAACGTGATTTTCTGAAAAATTTTGACGAAAGAAAATTCTCCTTTTGGTTCTCTTTAGATGCTACATGTTAAGACGTACACGCCACAACAATTCTTTTCGAGATACAACGTGTAGTTTTGGAGATACAAGCTAATTTTGTACTATGCGTTATTTCTTCTCGTAAAGAGTTTCCAATGCGTACATATATGTCTTTACTCTGCAAAACTGTATTTCCTTATGAAGTGGTATTCTTACATATCCTTTCGAGAGAAAACTGTCCTGTGCCTTCTCTTTTGAGGCTACACACTTAGACATACACGCAACATGAAAGCTTTTCGACTTACAACGTGTTGTTTAGGAAAAACAAGATAATTTCGCACGATGCGGGATTTCCTTAAAACGTGATTTTTTGAAAAATTTTGACGAAAGAAAATTCTCCTTTTGGTTCTCTTTAGATGCTACATGTTAAGACGTACACGCCACAACAATTCTTTTCGAGATACAACGTGTAGTTTTGGAGATACAAGCTAATTTTGTACTATGCGTTATTTCTTCTCGTAAAGAGTTTCCAATGCGTACGTATATGTCTTTACTCTGCAAAACTGTATTTCCTTATGAAGTGGTATTCTTACATATCCTTTCGAGAGAAAACTGTCCTGTGCCTTCTCTTTTGAGGCTACACACTTAGACATACACGCAACATGAAAGCTTTTCGACTTACAACGTGTTGTTTAGGAAAAACAAGATAATTTCGCACGATGCGGGATTTCCTTAAAACGTGATTTTCTGAAAAATTTTGACGAAAGAAAATTCTCCTTTTGGTTCTCTTTAGATGCTACATGTTAAGACGTACACGCCACAACAATTCTTTTCGAGATACAACGTGTAGTTTTGGAGATACAAGCTAATTTTGTACGATGCGTTATTTCTTCTCGTAGAGTTTCCAATGCGTACGTATATGTCTTTACTCTGCAAAACTGTATTTCCTTATGAAGTGGTATTCTTACATATCCTTTCGAGAGAAAACTGTCCTGTGCCTTCTCTTTTGAGGCTACACACTTAGACATACACGCAACATGAAAGCTTTTCGACTTACAACGAGTTGTTTAGGAAAAACAAGATAATTTCGCACGATGCGGGATTTCCTTAAAACGTGATTTTCTGAAAAATTTTGACGAGAGAAAATTCTCCTTTTCGTTCTCTTTAGATGCTACATGTTAAGACGTACACGCCACAACAATTCTTTTCGAGATACAACGTGTAGTTTTGGAGATACAAGCTAATTTTGTACGATGCGTTATTTCTTCTTGTAAAGAGTTTCCAATGCGTACGTATATGTCTTTACTCTGCAAAACTGTATTTCCTTATGAAGTGGTATTCTTACATATCCTTTCGAGAGAAAACTGTCCTGTGCCTTCTCTTTTGAGGCTACACACTTAGACATACACGCAACATGAAAGCTTTTCGACTTACAACGTGTTGTTTAGGGAAAACAAGATAATTTCGCACGATGCGGGATTTCCTTAAAACGTGATTTTCTGAAAAATTTTGACGAAAGAAAATTCTCCTTTTGGTTCTCTTTAGATGCTACATGTTAAGATGTACACGCCACAACAATTCTTTTCGAGATACAACGTGTAGTTTTGGAGATACAAGCTAATTTTGTACGATGCGTTATTTCTTCTCGTAAAGAGTTTCCAATGCGTACGTATATGTCTTTACTGTGCAAAACTGTATTTCCTTATGAAGTGGTATTCTTACATATCCTTTCGAGAGAAAACTGTCCTGTGCCTTCTCTTTTGAGGCTACACACTTAGACATACACGCAACATGAAAGCTTTTCGACTTACAACGTGTTGTTTAGGTAAAACAAGATAATTTCGCACGATGCGGGATTTCCTTAAAACGTGATTTTCTGAAAAATTTAGACGAAAGAAAATTCTCCTTTTAGTTCTCTTTAGATGCTACATGTTAAGACGTACACGCCACAACAATTCTTTTCGAGATACAACGTGTAGTTTTGGAGATACAAGCTAATTTTGTACTATGCGTTATTTCTTCTCGTAAAGAGTTTCCAATGCGTACATATATGTCTTTACTCTGCAAAACTGTATTTCCTTATGAAGTGGTATTCTTACATATCCTTTCGAGAGAAAACTGTCCTGTGCCTTCTCTTTTGAGGCTACACACTTAGACATACACGCAACATGAAAGCTTTTCGACTTACAACGTGTTGTTTAGGAAAAACAAGATAATTTCGCACGATGCGGGATTTCCTTAAAACGTGATTTTCTGAAAAATTTTGACGAAAGAAAATTCTCCTTTTGGTTCTCTTTAAATGCTACATGTTAAGACGTACACGCCACAACAATTCTTTTCGAGATACAACGTGTAGTTTTGGAGATACAAGCTAATTTTGTACGATGCGTTATTTCTTCTCGTAAAGAGTTTCCAATGCGTACGTATATGTCTTTACTCTGCAAAACTGTATTTCCTTATGAAGTGGTATTCTTACATATCCTTTCGAGAGAAAACTGTCCTGTGCCTTCTCTTTTGAGGCTACACACTTAGACATACACGCAACATGAAAGCTTTTCGACTTACAACGTGTTGTTTAGGAAAAACAAGATAATTTCGCACGATGCGGGATTTCCTTAAAACGTGATTTTCTGAAAAATTTTGACGAAAGAAAATTCTCCTTTTGGTTCTCTTTAGATGCTACATGTTAAGACGTACACGCCACAACAATTCTTTTCGAGATACAACGTGTAGTTTTGGAGATACAAGCTAATTTTGTACGATGCGTTATTTCTTCTCGTAAAGAGTTTCCAATGCGTACGTATATGTCTTTACTCTGCAAAACTGTATTTCCTTATGAAGTGGTATTCTTACATATCCTTTCGAGAGAAAACTGTCCTGTGCCTTCTCTTTTGAGGCTACACACTTAGACATACACGCAACATGAAAGCTTTTCGACTTACAACGTGTTGTTTAGGAAAAACAAGATAATTTCGCACGATGCGGGATTTCCTTAATACGTGATTTTCTGAAAAATTTTGACGAAAGAAAATTCTCCTTTTGGTTCTCTTTAGATGCTACATGTTAAGACGTACAGGCCACAACAATTCTTTTCGAGATACAACGTGTAGTTTTGGAGATACAAGCTAATTTTGTACTATGCGTTATTTCTTCTCGTAAAGAGTTTCCAATGCGTACGTATATGTCTTTACTCTGCAAAACTGTATTTCCTTATGAAGTGGTATTCTTACATATCCTTTCGAGAGAAAACTGTCCTGTGCCTTCTCTTTTGAGGCTACACACTTAGACATACACGCAACATGAAAGCTTTTCGACTTACAACGTGTTGTTTAGGAAAAACAAGATAATTTCGCACGATGCGGGATTTCCTTAAAACGTGATTTTCTGAAAAATTTTGACGAAAGAAAATTCTCCTTTTGGTTCTCTTTAGATGCTACATGTTAAGACGTACACGCCACAACAATTCTTTTCGAGATACAACGTGTAGTTTTGGAGATACAAGCTAATTTTGTACGATGCGTTATTTCTTCTCGTAAAGAGTTTCCAATGCGTACGTATATGTCTTTACTCTGCAAAACTGTATTTCCTTATGAAGTGGTATTCTTACATATCCTTTCGAGAGAAAACTGTCCTGTGCCTTCTCTTTTGAGGCTACACACTTAGACATACACGCAACATGAAAGCTTTTCGACTTACAACGTGTTGTTTAGGAAAAACAAGATAATTTCGCACGATGCGGGATTTCCTTAAAACGTGATTTTCTGAAAAATTTTGACGAAAGAAAATTCTCCTTTTGGTTCTCTTTAGATGCTACATGTTAAGACGTACACGCCACAACAATTCTTTTCGAGATACAACGTGTAGTTTTGGAGATACAAGCTAATTTTGTACCATGCGTTATTTCTTCTCGTAAAGAGTTTCCAATGCGTACGTATATGTCTTTACTCTGCAAAACTGTATTTCCTTATGAAGTGGTATTCTTACATATCCTTTCGAGAGAAAACTGTCCTGTGCCTTCTCTTTTGAGGCTACACACTTAGACATACACGCAACATGAAAGCTTTTCGACTTACAACGTGTTGTTTAGGAAAAACAAGATAATTTCGCATGATGCGGGATTTCCTTAAAACGTGATTTTCTGAAAAATTTTGACGAAAGAAAATTCTCCTTTTGGTTCTCTTTAGATGCTACATGTTAAGACGTACACGCCACAACAATTCTTTTCGAGATACAACGTGTAGTTTTGGAGATACAAGCTAATTTTGTACTATGCGTTATTTCTTCTCGTAAAGAGTTTCCAATGCGTACGTATATGTCTTTACTCTGCAAAACTGTATTTCCTTATGAAGTGGTATTCTTACATATCCTTTCGAGAGAAAACTGTCCTGTGCCTTCTCTTTTGAGGCTACACACTTAGACATACACGCAACATGTAAGCTTTTCGACTTACAACGTGTTGTTTAGGAAAAACAAGATAATTTCGCACGATGCGGGATTTCCTTAAAACGTGATTTTCTGAAAAATTTTGACGAAAGAAAATTCTCCTTTTGGTTCTCTTTAGATGCTACATGTTAAGACGTACACGCCACAACAATTCTTTTCGAGATACAACGTGTAGTTTTGGAGATACAAGCTAATTTTGTACGATGCGTTATTTCTTCTCGTAAAGAGTTTCCAATGCGTACGTATATGTCTTTACTCTGCAAAACTGTATTTCCTTATGAAGTGGTATTCTTACATATCCTTTCGAGAGAAAACTGTCCTGTGCCTTCTCTTTTGAGGCTACACACTTAGACATACACGCAACATGAAAGCTTTTCGACTTACAACGTGTTGTTTAGGAAAAACAAGATAATTTCGCACGATGCGGGATTTCCTTAAAACGTGATTTTCTGAAAAATTTTGACGAAAGAAAATTCTCCTTTTGGTTCTCTTTAGATGCTACATGTTAAGACGTACACGCCACAACAATTCTTTTCGAGATACAACGTGTAGTTTTGGAGATACAAGCTAATTTTGTACTATGCGTTATTTCTTCTCGTAAAGAGTTTCCAATGCGTACGTATATGTCTTTACTCTGCAAAACTGTATTTCCTTATGAAGTGGTATTCTTACATATCCTTTCGAGAGAAAACTGTCCTGTGCCTTCTCTTTTGAGGCTACACACTTAGACATACACACAACATGAAAGCTTTTCGACTTACAACGTGTTGTTTAGGAAAAACAAGATAATTTCGCACGATGCGGGATTTCCTTAAAACGTGATTTTCTGAAAAATTTTGACGAAAGAAAATTCTCCTTTTGGTTCTCTTTAGATGCTACATGTTAAGACGTACACGCCACAACAATTCTTTTCGAGATACAACGTGTAGTTTTGGAGATACAAGCTAATTTTATACTATGCGTTATTTCTTCTCGTAAAGAGTTTCCAATGCGTACGTATATGTCTTTACTCTGCAAAACTGTATTTCCTTATGAAGTGGTATTCTTACATATCCTTTCGAGAGAAAACTGTCCTGTGCCTTCTCTTTTGAGGCTACACACTTAGACATACACGCAACATGAAAGCTTTTCGACTTACAACGTGTTGTTTAGGAAAAACAAGATAATTTCGCACGATGCGGGATTTCCTTAAAACGTGATTTTCTGAAAAATTTTGACGAAAGAAAATTCTCCTTTTGGTTCTCTTTAGATGCTACATGTTAAGACGTACAACGCCACAAACAATTCTTTTCGAGATACAACGTGTAGTTTTGGAGATACAAGCTAATTTTTTACTATGTGTTATTTCTTCTCGTAAAGAGTTTCCAATGCGTACGTATATGTCTTTACTCTGCAAAACTGTATTTCCTTATGAAGTGGTATTCTTACATATCCTTTCGAGAGAAAACTGTCCTGTGCCTTCTCTTTTGAGGCTACACATTAGACATACACGCAACATGAAAGCTTTTCTACTTACAACGTGTTGTTTAGGAAAAACAAGATAATTTCGCACGATGCGGGATTTCCTTAAAACGTGATTTTCTGAAAAATTTTGACGAAAGAAAATTCTCCTTTTGGTTCTCTTTAGATGCTACATGTTAAGACGTACACGCCACAACAATTCTTTTCGAGATACAACGTGTAGTTTTGGAGATACAAGCTAATTTTGTACTATGCGTTATTTCTTCTCGTAAAGAGTTTCCAATGCGTACATATATGTCTTTACTCTGCAAAACTGTATTTCCTTATGAAGTGGTATTCTTACATATCCTTTCGAGAGAAAAACTGTCCTGTGCCTTCTCTTTTGAGGCTACACACTTAGACATACACGCAACATGAAAGCTTTTCGACTTACAACGTGTTGTTTAGGAAAAACAAGATAATTTCGCACGATGCGGGATTTCCTTAAAACGTGATTTTCTGAAAAATTTTGACGAAAGAAAATTCTCCTTTTGGTTCTCTTTAGATGCTACATGTTAAGACGTACACGCCACAACAATTCTTTTCGAGATACAACGTGTAGTTTTGGAGATACAAGCTAATTTTGTACGATGCGTTATTTCTTCTCGTAAAGAGTTTCCAATGCGTACGTATATGTCTTTACTCTGCAAAACTGTATTTCCTTATGAAGTGGTATTCTTACATATCCTTTCGAGAGAAAACTGTCCTGTGCCTTCTCTTTTGAGGCTACACACTTAGACATACACGCAACATGAAAGCTTTTCGACTTACAACGTGTTGTTTAGGAAAAACAAGATAATTTCGCACGATGCGGGATTTCCTTAAAAACGTGATTTTCTGAAAAATTTTGACGAAAGAAAATTCTCCTTTTGGTTCTCTTTAGATGCTACATGTTAAGGACGTACACGCCACAACAATTCTTTTCGAGATACAACGTGTAGTTTTGGAGATACAAGCTAATTTTGTACGATGCGTTATTTCTTCTCGTAAAGAGTTTCCAATGCGTACGTATATGTCTTTACTCTGCAAAACTGTATTTCCAAGTGGTATTCTTACATATCCTTTCGAGAGAAAACTGTCCTGTGCCTTCTCTTTTGAGGCTACACACTTAGACATACACGCAACATGAAAGCTTTTCGACTTACAACGTGTTGTTTAGGAAAAACAAGATAATTTCGCACGATGCGGGATTTCCTTAAAACGTGATTTTCTGAAAAATTTTGACGAAAGAAAATTCTCCTTTTGGTTCTCTTTAGATGCTACATGTTAAGACGTACACGCCACAACAATTCTTTTCGAGATACAACGTGTAGTTTTGGAGATACAAGCTAATTTTGTACGATGCGTTATTTCTTCTCGTAAAGAGTTTCCAATGCGTACGTATATGTCTTTACTCTGCAAAACTGTATTTCCTTATGAAGTGGTATTCTTACATATCCTTTCGAGAGAAAACTGTCCTGTGCCTTCTCTTTTGAGGCTACACACTTAGACATACACGCAACATGAAAGCTTTTCGACTTACAACGTGTTGTTTAGGAAAAACAAGATAATTTCGCACGATGCGGGATTTCCTTAATACGTGATTTTCTGAAAAATTTTGACGAAAGAAAATTCTCCTTTTGGTTCTCTTTAGATGCTACATGTTAAGACGTACACGCCACAACAATTCTTTTCGAGATACAACGTGTAGTTTTGGAGATACAAGCTAATTTTGTACTATGCGTTATTTCTTCTCGTAAAGAATTTCCAATGCGTACGTATATGTCTTTACTCTGCAAAACTGTATTTCCTTATGAAGTGGTATTCTTACATATCCTTTCGAGAGAAAACTGTCCTGTGCCTTCTCTTTTGAGGCTACACACTTAGACATACACGCAACATGAAAGCTTTTCGACTTACAACGTGTTGTTTAGGAAAAACAAGATAATTTCGCACGATGCGGGATTTCCTTAAAACGTGATTTTCTGAAAAATTTTGACGAAAGAAAATTCTCCTTTTGGTTCTCTTTAGATGCTACATGTTAAGACGTACACGCCACAACAATTCTTTTCGAGATACAACGTGTAGTTTTGGAGATACAAGCTAATTTTGTACGATGCGTTATTTCTTCTCGTAAAGAGTTTCCAATGCGTACGTATATGTCTTTACTCTGCAAAACTGTATTTCCTTATGAAGTGGTATTCTTACATATCCTTTCGAGAGAAAACTGTCCTGTGCCTTCTCTTTTGAGGCTACACACTTAGACATACACGCAACATGAAAGCTTTTCGACTTACAACGTGTTGTTTAGGAAAAACAAGATAATTTCGCACGATGCGGGATTTCCTTAAAACGTGATTTTCTGAAAAATTTTGACGAAAGAAAATTCTCCTTTTGGTTCTCTTTAGATGCTACATGTTAAGACGTACACGCCACAACAATTCTTTTCGAGATACAACGTGTAGTTTTGGAGATACAAGCTAATTTTGTACGATGCGTTATTTCTTCTCGTAAAGAGTTTCCAATGCGTACGTATATGTCTTTACTCTGCAAAACTGTATTTCCTTATGAAGTGGTATTCTTACATATCCTTTCGAGAGAAAACTGTCCTGTGCCTTCTCTTTTGAGGCTACACACTTAGACATACACGCAACATGAAAGCTTTTCGACTTACAACGTGTTGTTTAGGAAAAACAAGATAATTTCGCACGATGCGGGATTTCCTTAAAACGTGATTTTCTGAAAAATTTTGACGAAAGAAAATTCTCCTTTTGGTTCTCTTTAGATGCTACATGTTAAGACGTACACGCCACAACAATTCTTTTCGAGATACAACGTGTAGTTTTGGAGATACAAGCTAATTTTATACTATGCGTTATTTCTTCTCGTAAAGAGTTTCCAATGCGTACGTATATGTCTTTACTCTGCAAAACTGTATTTCCTTATGAAGTGGTATTCTTACATATCCTTTCGAGAGAAAACTGTCCTGTGCCTTCTCTTTTGAGGCTACACACTTAGACATACACGCAACATGAAAGCTTTTCGACTTACAACGTGTTGTTTAGGAAAAACAAGATAATTTCGCACGATGCGGGATTTCCTTAAAACGTGATTTTCTGAAAAATTTTGACGAAAGAAAATTCTCCTTTTGGTTCTCTTTAGATGCTACATGTTAAGACGTACACGCCACAACAATTCTTTTCGAGATACAACGTGTAGTTTTGGAGATACAAGCTAATTTTATACTATGCGTTATTTCTTCTCGTAAAGAGTTTCCAATGCGTACGTATATGTCTTTACTCTGCAAAACTGTATTTCCTTATGAAGTGGGATTCTTACGTATCCTTTCGAGAGAAAACTGTCCTGTGCCTTCTCTTTTGAGGCTACACACGTAGACATACACGCAACATGAAAGCTTTTCGACTTACAACGTGTTGTTTAGGAAAAACAAGATAATTTCGCACGATGCGGGATTTCCTTAAAACGTGATTTTCTGAAAAATTTTGACGAAAGAAAATTCTCCTTTTGGTTCTCTTTAAATGCTACATGTTAAGACGTACACGCCACAACAATTCTTTTCGAGATACAACGTGTAGTTTTGGAGATACAAGCTAATTTTGTACAATGCGTTATTTCTTCTCGTAAAGAGTTTCCAATGCGTACGTATATGTCTTTACTCTGCAAAACTGTATTTCCTTATGAAGTGGTATTCTTACATATCCTTTCGAGAGAAAACTGTCCTGTGCCTTCTCTTTTGAGGCTACACACTTAGACATACACGCAACATGAAAGCTTTTCGACTTACAACGTGTTGTTTAGGAAAAACAAGATAATTTCGCACGATGCGGGATTTCCTTAAAACGTGATTTTCTGAAAAATTTTGACGAAAGAAAATTCTCCTTTTGGTTCTCTTTAGATGCTACATGTTAAGACGTACACGCCACAACAATTCTTTTCGAGATACAACGTGTAGTTTTGGAGATACAAGCTAATTTTATACTATGCGTTATTTCTTCTCGTAAAGAGTTTCCAATGCGTACGTATATGTCTTTACTCTGCAAAACTGTATTTCCTTATGAAGTGGTATTCTTACATATCCTTTCGAGAGAAAACTGTCCTGTGCCTTCTCTTTTGAGGCTACACACTTAGACATACACGCAACATGAAAGCTTTTCGACTTACAACGTGTTGTTTAGGAAAAACAAGATAATTTCGCACGATGCGGGATTTCCTTAAAACGTGATTTTCTGAAAAATTTTGACGAAAGAAAATTCTCCTTTTGGTTCTCTTTAGATGCTACATGTTAAGACGTACACGCCACAACAATTCTTTTCGAGATACAACGTGTAGTTTTGGAGATACAAGCTAATTTTGTACGATGCGTTATTTCTTCTCGTAAAGAGTTTCCAATGCGTACGTATATGTCTTTACTCTGCAAAACTGTATTTCCTTATGAAGAGGTATTCTTACATATCCTTTCGAGAGAAAACTGTCCTGTGCCTTCTCTTTTGAGGCTACACACTTAGACATACACGCAACATGAAAGCTTTTCGACTTACAACGTGTTGTTTAGGAAAAACAAGATAATTTCGCACGATGCGGGATTTCCTTAAAACGTGATTTTCTGAAAAATTTTGACGAAAGAAAATTCTCCTTTTGGTTCTCTTTAGATGCTACATGTTAAGACGTACACGCCACAACAATTCTTTTCGAGAAACAACGTGTAGTTTTGGAGATACAAGCTAATTTTGTACTATGCGTTATTTCTTCTCGTAAAGAGTTTCCAATGCGTACGTATATGTCTTTACTCTGCAAAACTGTATTTCCTTATGAAGTGGTATTCTTACATATCCTTTCGAGAGAAAACTGTCCTGTGCCTTCTCTTTTGAGGCTACACACTTAGACATACACGCAACATGAAAGCTTTTCGACTTACAACGTGTTGTTTAGGAAAAACAAGATAATTTCGCACGATGCGGGATTTCCTTAAAACGTGATTTTCTGAAAAATTTTGACGAAAGAAAATTCTCCTTTTGGTTCTCTTTAGATGCTACATGTTAAGACGTACAGGCCACAACAATTCTTTTCGAGATACAACGTGTAGTTTTGGAGATACAAGCTAATTTTATACTATGCGTTATTTCTTCTCGTAAAGAGTTTCCAATGCGTACGTATATGTCTTTACTCTGCAAAACTGTATTTCCTTATGAAGTGGTATTCTTACATATCCTTTCGAGAGAAAACTGTCCTGTGCCTTCTCTTTTGAGGCTACACACTTAGACATACACGCAACATGAAAGCTTTTCGACTTACAACGTGTTGTTTAGGAAAAACAAGATAATTTCGCACGATGCGGGATTTCCTTAAAACGTGATTTTCTGAAAAATTTTGACGAAAGAAAATTCTCCTTTTGGTTCTCTTTAGATGCTACATGTTAAGACGTACACGCCACAACAATTCTTTTCGAGATACAACGTGTAGTTTTGGAGATACAAGCTAATTTTATACTATGCGTTATTTCTTCTCGTAAAGAGTTTCCAATGCGTACGTATATGTCTTTACTCTGCAAAACTGTATTTCCTTATGAAGTGGGATTCTTACGTATCCTTTCGAGAGAAAACTGTCCTGTGCCTTCTCTTTTGAGGCTACACACGTAGACATACACGCAACATGAAAGCTTTTCGACTTACAACGTGTTGTTTAGGAAAAACAAGATAATTTCGCACGATGCGGGATTTCCTTAAAACGTGATTTTCTGAAAAATTTTGACGAAAGAAAATTCTCCTTTTGGTTCTCTTTAAATGCTACATGTTAAGACGTACACGCCACAACAATTCTTTTCGAGATACAACGTGTAGTTTTGGAGATACAAGCTAATTTTGTACAATGCGTTATTTCTTCTCGTAAAGAGTTTCCAATGCGTACGTATATGTCTTTACTCTGCAAAACTGTATTTCCTTATGAAGTGGTATTCTTACATATCCTTTCGAGAGAAAACTGTCCTGTGCCTTCTCTTTTGAGGCTACACACTTAGACATACACGCAACATGAAAGCTTTTCGACTTACAACGTGTTGTTTAGGAAAAACAAGATAATTTCGCACGATGCGGGATTTCCTTAAAACGTGATTTTCTGAAAAATTTTGACGAAAGAAAATTCTCCTTTTGGTTCTCTTTAGATGCTACATGTTAAGACGTACACGCCACAACAATTCTTTTCGAGATACAACGTGTAGTTTTGGAGATACAAGCTAATTTTATACTATGCGTTATTTCTTCTCGTAAAGAGTTTCCAATGCGTACGTATATGTCTTTACTCTGCAAAACTGTATTTCCTTATGAAGTGGTATTCTTACATATCCTTTCGAGAGAAAACTGTCCTGTGCCTTCTCTTTTGAGGCTACACACTTAGACATACACGCAACATGAAAGCTTTTCGACTTACAACGTGTTGTTTAGGAAAAACAAGATAATTTCGCACGATGCGGGGATTTCCTTAAAACGTGATTTTCTGAAAAATTTTGACGAAAGAAAATTCTCCTTTTGGTTCTCTTTAGATGCTACATGTTAAGACGTACACGCCACAACAATTCTTTTCGAGATACAACGTGTAGTTTTGGAGATACAAGCTAATTTTGTACGATGCGTTATTTCTTCTCGTAAAGAGTTTCCAATGCGTACGTATATGTCTTTACTCTGCAAAACTGTATTTCCTTATGAAGAGGTATTCTTACATATCCTTTCGAGAGAAAACTGTCCTGTGCCTTCTCTTTTGAGGCTACACACTTAGACATACACGCAACATGAAAGCTTTTCGACTTACAACGTGTTGTTTAGGAAAAACAAGATAATTTCGCACGATGCGGGATTTCCTTAAAACGTGATTTTCTGAAAAATTTTGACGAAAGAAAATTCTCCTTTTGGTTCTCTTTAGATGCTACATGTTAAGACGTACACGCCACAACAATTCTTTTCGAGAAACAACGTGTAGTTTTGGAGATACAAGCTAATTTTGTACTATGCGTTATTTCTTCTCGTAAAGAGTTTCCAATGCGTACGTATATGTCTTTACTCTGCAAAACTGTATTTCCTTATGAAGTGGTATTCTTACATATCCTTTCGAGAGAAAACTGTCCTGTGCCTTCTCTTTTGAGGCTACACACTTAGACATACACGCAACATGAAAGCTTTTCGACTTACAACGTGTTGTTTAGGAAAAACAATATAATTTCTCACGATGCGGGATTTCCTAAAAACGTGATTTTCTGAAAAATTTTGACGAAAGAAAATTCACCTTTTGGTTCTCTTTAGATGCTACATGTTAAGACGTACACGCCACAACAATTCTTTTCGAGATACAACGTGTAGTTTTGGAGATACAAGCTAATTTTGTACGATGCGTTATTTCTTCTCGTAAAGAGTTTCCAATGCGTACGTATATGTCTTTACTCTGCAAAACTGTATTTCCTTATGAAGTGGTATTCTTACATATCCTTTCGAGAGAAAACTGTCCTGTGCCTTCTCTTTTGAGGCTACACACTTAGACATACACGCAACATGAAAGCTTTTCGAATTACAACGTGTTGTTTAGGAAAAACAAGATAATTTCGCACGATGCGGGATTTCCTTAAAACGTGATTTTCTGAAAAATTTTGACGAAAGAAAATTCTCCTTTTGGTTCTCTTTAGATGCTACATGTTAAGACGTACACGCCACAACAATTCTTTTCGAGATACAACGTGTAGTTTTGGAGATACAAGCTAATTTTGTACGATGCGTTATTTCTTCTCGTAAAGAGTTTCCAATGCGTACGTATATGTCTTTACTCTGCAAAACTGTATTTCCTTATGAAGTGGTATTCTTACATATCCTTTCGAGAGAAAACTGTCCTGTGCCTTCTCTTTTGAGGCTACACACTTAGACATACACGCAACATGAAAGCTTTTCGACTTACAACGTGTTGTTTTGGAAAAACAAGATAATTTCGCACGATGCGGGATTTCCTTAAAACGTGATTTTCTGAAAAATTTTGACGAAAGAAAATTCTCCTTTTTGTTCTCTTTAGATGCTACATGTTAAGACGTACACGCCACAACAATTCTTTTCGAGATACAACGTGTAGTTTTGGAGATACAAGCTAATTTTGTACGATGCGTTATTTCTTCTCGTAAAGAGTTTCCAATGCGTACGTATATGTCTTTACTCTGCAAAACTGTATTTCCTTATGAAGTGGTATTCTTACATATCCTTTCGAGAGAAAACTGTCCTGTGCCTTCTCTTTTGAGGCTACACACTTAGACATACACGCAACATGAAAGCTTTTCGACTTACAACGTGTTGTTTAGGAAAAACAAGATAATTTCGAACGATGCGGGATTTCCTTAAAACGTGATTTTCTGAAAAATTTTGACGAAAGAAAATTCTCCTTTTGGTTCTCTTTAGATGCTACATGTTAAGACGTACACGCCACAACAATTCTTTTCGAGAAACAACGTGTAGTTTTGGAGATACAAGCTAATTTTGTACTATGCGTTATTTCTTCTCGTAAAGAGTTTCCAATGCGTACGTATATGTCTTTACTCTGCAAAACTGTATTTCCTTATGAAGTGGTATTCTTACATATCCTTTCGAGAGAAAACTGTCCTGTGCCTTCTCTTTTGAGGCTACACACTTAGACATACACGCAACATGAAAGCTTTTCGACTTACAACGTGTTGTTTAGGAAAAACAAGATAATTTCGCACGATGCGGGATTTCCTAAAAACGTGATTTTCTGAAAAATTTTGACGAAAGAAAATTCTCCTTTTGGTTCTCTTTAGATGCTACATGTTAAGACGTACACGCCACAACAATTCTTTTCGAGATACAACGTGTAGTTTTGGAGATACAAGCTAATTTTGTACGATGCGTTATTTCTTCTCGTAAAGAGTTTCCAATGCGTACGTATATGTCTTTACTCTGCAAAACTGTATTTCCTTATGAAGTGGTATTCTTACATATCCTTTCGAGAGAAAACTGTCCTGTGCCTTCTCTTTTGAGGCTACACACTTAGACATACACGCAACATGAAAGCTTTTCGACTTACAACGAGTTGTTTAGGAAAAACAAGATAATATCGCACGATGCGGGATTTCCTTAAAACGTGATTTTCTGAAAAATTTTGACGAGAGAAAATTCTCCTTTTCGTTCTCTTTAGATGCTACATGTTAAGACGTACACGCCACAACAATTCTTTTCGAGATACAACGTGTAGTTTTGGAGATACAAGCTAATTTTGTACGATGCGTTATTTCTTCTTGTAAAGAGTTTCCAATGCGTACGTATATGTCTTTACTCTGCAAAACTGTATTTCCTTATGAAGTGGTATTCTTACATATCCTTTCGAGAGAAAACTGTCCTGTGCCTTCTCTTTTGAGGCTACACACTTAGACATACACGCAACATGAAAGCTTTTCGACTTACAACGTGTTGTTTAGGAAAAACAAGATAATTTCGCACGATGCGGGATTTCCTTAAAACGTGATTTTCTGAAAAATTTTGACGAAAGAAAATTCTCCTTTTGGTTCTCTTTAGATGCTACATGTTAAGACGTACACGCCACAACAATTCTTTTCGAGAAACAACGTGTAGTTTTGGAGATACAAGCTAATTTTGTACTATGCGTTATTTCTTCTCATAAAGAGTTTCCAATGCGTACGTATATGTCTTTACTCTGCAAAACTGTATTTCCTTATGAAGTGGTATTCTTACATATCCTTTCGAGAGAAAACTGTCCTGTGCCTTCTCTTTTGAGGCTACACACTTAGACATACACGCAACATTAAAGCTTTTCGACTTACAACGTGTTGTTTAGGAAAAACAAGATAATTTCGCACGATGCGGGATTTCCTAAAAACGTGATTTTCTGAAAAATTTTGACGAAAGAAAATTCTCCTTTTGGTTCTCTTTAGATGCTACATGTTAAGACGTACACGCCACAACAATTCTTTTCGAGATACAACGTGTAGTTTTGGAGATACAAGCTAATTTTGTACGATGCGTTATTTCTTCTCGTAAAGAGTTTCCAATGCGTACGTATATGTCTTTACTCTGCAAAACTGTATTTCCTTATGAAGTGGTATTCTTACATATCCTTTCGAGAGAAAACTGTCCTGTGCCTTCTCTTTTGAGCCTACACACTTAGACATACACGCAACATGAAAGCTTTTCGACTTACAACGAGTTGTTTAGGATAAACAAGATAATTTCGCACGATGCGGGATTTCCTTAAAACGTGATTTTCTGAAAAATTTTGACGAGAGAAAATTCTCCTTTTCGTTCTCTTTAGATGCTACATGTTAAGACGTACACGCCACAACAATTCTTTTCGAGATACAACGTGTAGTTTTGGAGATACAAGCTAATTTTGTACGATGCGTTATTTCTTCTTGTAAAGAGTTTCCAATGCGTACGTATATGTCTTTACTCTGCAAAACTGTATTTCCTTATGAAGTGGTATTCTTACATATCCTTTCGAGAGAAAACTGTCCTGTGCCTTCTCTTTTGAGGCTACATACTTAGACATACACGCAACATGAAAGCTTTTCGACTTACAACGTGTTGTTTAGGAAAAACAAGATAATTTCGCACGATGCGGGATTTCCTTAAAACGTGATTTTCTGAAAAATTTTGACGAAAGAAAATTCTCCTTTTGGTTCTCTTTAGATGCTACATGTTAAGACGTACACGCCACAACAATTCTTTTCGAGAAACAACGTGTAGTTTTGGAGATACAAGCTAATTTTGTACTATGCATTATTTCTTCTCGTAAAGAGTTTCCAATGCGTACGTATATGTCTTTACTCTGCAAAACTGTATTTCCTTATGAAGTGGTATTCTTACATATCCTTTCGAGAGAAAACTGTCCTGTGCCTTCTCTTTTGAGGCTATACACTTAGACATACACGCAACATGAAAGCTTTTCGACTTACAACGTGTTGTTTAGGAAAAACAAGATAATTTCGCACGATGCGGGATTTCCTAAAAACGTGATTTTCTGAAAAATTTTGACGAAAGAAAATTCTCCTTTTGGTTCTCTTTAGATGCTACATGTTAAGACGTACACGCCACAACAATTCTTTTCGAGATACAACGTGTAGTTTTGGAGATACAAGCTAATTTTGTACGATGCGTTATTTCTTCTCGTAAAGAGTTTCCAATGCGTACGTATATGTCTTTACTCTGCAAAACTGTATTTCCTTATGAAGTGGTATTCTTACATATCCTTTCGAGAGAAAACTGTCCTGTGCCTTCTCTTTTGAGCCTACACACTTAGACATACACGCAACATGAAAGCTTTTCGACTTACAACGAGTTGTTTAGGATAAACAAGATAATTTCGCACGATGCGGGATTTCCTTAAAACGTGATTTTCTGAAAAATTTTGACGAGAGAAAATTCTCCTTTTCGTTCTCTTTAGATGCTACATGTTAAGACGTACACGCCACAACAATTCTTTTCGAGATACAACGTGTAGTTTTGGAGATACAAGCTAATTTTGTACGATGCGTTATTTCTTCTTGTAAAGAGTTTCCAATGCGTACGTATATGTCTTTACTCTGCAAAACTGTATTTCCTTATGAAGTGGTATTCTTACATATCCTTTCGAGAGAAAACTGTCCTGTGCCTTCTCTTTTGAGGCTACACACTTAGACATACACGCAACATGAAAGCTTTTCGACTTACAACGTGTTGTTTAGGAAAAACAAGATAATTTCGCACGATGCGGGATTTCCTTAAAACGTGATTTTCTGAAAAATTTTGACGAAAGAAAATTCTCCTTTTGGTTCTCTTTAGATGCTACATGTTAAGACGTACACGCCACAACAATTCTTTTCGAGAAACAACGTGTAGTTTTGGAGATACAAGCTAATTTTGTACTATGCGTTATTTCTTCTCGTAAAGAGTTTCCAATGCGTACGTATATGTCTTTACTCTGCAAAACTGTATTTCCTTATGAAGTGGTATTCTTACATATCCTTTCGAGAGAAAACTGTCCTGTGCCTTCTCTTTTGAGGCTATACACTTAGACATACACGCAACATGAAAGCTTTTCGACTTACAACGTGTTGTTTAGGAAAAACAAGATAATTTCGCACGATGCGGGATTTCCTAAAAACGTGATTTTCTGAAAAATTTTGACGAAAGAAAATTCTCCTTTTGGTTCTCTTTAGATGCTACATGTTAAGACGTACACGCCACAACAATTCTTTTCGAGATACAACGTGTAGTTTTGGAGATACAAGCTAATTTTGTACGATGCGTTATTTCTTCTCGTAAAGAGTTTCCAATGCGTACGTATATGTCTTTACTCTGCAAAACTGTATTTCCTTATGAAGTGGTATTCTTACATATCCTTTCGAGAGAAAACTGTCCTGTGCCTTCTCTTTTGAGCCTACACACTTAGACATACACGCAACATGAAAGCTTTTCGACTTACAACGAGTTGTTTAGGAAAAACAAGATAATTTCGCACGATGCGGGATTTCCTTAAAACGTGATTTTCTGAAAAATTTTGACGAGAGAAAATTCTCCTTTTCGTTCTCTTTAGATGCTACATGTTAAGACGTACACGCCACAACAATTCTTTTCGAGAAATAACGTGTAGTTTTGGAGATACAAGCTAATTTTGTACTATGCGTTATTTCTTCTCGTAAAGAGTTTCCAATGCGTACGTATATGTCTTTACTCTGCAAAACTGTATTTCCTTATGAAGTGGTATTCTTACATATCCTTTCGAGAGAAAACTGTCCTGGGCCTTCTCTTTTGAGGCTACACACTTAGACATACACGCAACATGAAAGCTTTTCGACTTACAACGTGTTGTTTAGGAAAAACAAGATAATTTCGCACGATGCGGGATTTCCTAAAAACGTGATTTTCTGAAAAATTTTGACGAAAGAAAATTCTCCTTTTGGTTCTCTTTAGATGCTACATGTTAAGACGTACACGCCACAACAATTCTTTTCGAGATACAACGTGTAGTTTTGGAGATACAAGCTAATTTTGTACGATGCGTTATTTCTTCTCGTAAAGAGTTTCCAATGCGTACGTATATGTCTTTACTCTGCAAAACTGTATTTCCTTATGAAGTGGTATTCTTACATATCCTTTCGAGAGAAAACTGTCCTGTGCCTTCTCTTTTGAGGCTACACACTTAGACATACACGCAACATGAAAGCTTTTCGACTTACAACGAGTTGTTTAGGAAAAACACGATAATTTCGCACGATGCGGGATTTCCTTAAATCGTGATTTTCTGAAAAATTTTGACGAGAGAAAATTCTCCTTTTGGTTCTCTTTAGATGCTACATGTTAAGACGTACACGCCACAACAATTCTTTTCGAGATACAACGTGTAGTTTTGGAGATACAAGCTAATTTTGTACGATGCGTTATTTCTTCTTGTAAAGAGTTTCCAATGCGTACGTATATGTCTTTACTCTGCAAAACTGTATTTCCTTATGAAGTGGTATTCTTACATATCCTTTCGAGAGAAAACTGTCCTGTGCCTTCTCTTTTGAGGCTACACACTTAGACATACACGCAACATGAAAGCTTTTCGACTTACAACGTGTTGTTTAGGGAAAACAAGATAATTTCGCACGATGCGGGATTTCCTTAAAACGTGATTTTCTGAAAAATTTTGACGAAAGAAAATTCTCCTTTTGGTTCTCTTTAGATGCTACATGTTAAGATGTACACGCCACAACAATTCTTTTCGAGATACAACGTGTAGTTTTGGAGATACAAGCTAATTTTGTACGATGCGTTATTTCTTCTCGTAAAGAGTTTCCAATGCGTACGTATATGTCTTTACTCTGCAAAACTGTATTTCCTTATGAAGTGGTATTCTTACATATCCTTTCGAGAGAAAACTGTCCTGTACCTTCTCTTTTGAGGCTACACACTTAGACATACACGCAACATGAAAGCTTTTCGACTTACAACGTGTTGTTTAGGAAAAACAAGATAATTTCGCACGATGCGGGATTTCCTTAAAACGTGATTTTCTGAAAAATTTTGACGAAAGAAAATTCTCCTTTTGGTTCTCTTTAGATGCTACATGTTAAGACGTACACGCCACAACAATTCTTTTCGAGATACAACGTGTAGTTTTGGAGATACAAGCTAATTTTGTACTATGCGTTATTTCTTCTCGTAAAGAGTTTCCAATGCGTACATATATGTCTTTACTCTGCAAAACTGTATTTCCTTATGAAGTGGTATTCTTACATATCCTTTCGAGAGAAAACTGTCCTGTGCCTTCTCTTTTGAGGCTACACACTTAGACATACACGCAACATGAAAGCTTTTCGACTTACAACGTGTTGTTTAGGAAAAACAAGATAATTTCGCACGATGCGGGATTTCCTTAAAACGTGATTTTCTGAAAAATTTTGACGAAAGAAAATTCTCCTTTTGGTTCTCTTTAGATGCTACATGTTAAGACGTACACGCCACAACAATTCTTTTCGAGATACAACGTGTAGTTTTGGAGATACAAGCTAATTTTGTACTATGCGTTATTTCTTCTCGTAAAGAGTTTCCAATGCGTACGTATATGTCTTTACTCTGCAAAACTGTATTTCCTTATGAAGTGGTATTCTTACATATCCTTTCGAGAGAAAACTGTCCTGTGCCTTCTCTTTTGAGGCTACACACTTAGACATACACGCAACATGAAAGCTTTTCGACTTACAACGTGTTGTTTAGGAAAAACAAGATAATTTCGCACGATGCGGGATTTCCTTAAAACGTGATTTTCTGAAAAATTTTGACGAAAGAAAATTCTCCTTTTGGTTCTCTTTAGATGCTACATGTTAAGACGTACACGCCACAACAATTCTTTTCGAGATACAACGTGTAGTTTTGGAGATACAAGCTAATTTTGTACGATGCGTTATTTCTTCTCGTAAAGAGTTTCCAATGCGTACGTATATGTCTTTACTCTGCAAAACTGTATTTCCTTATGAAGTGGTATTCTTACATATCCTTTCGAGAGAAAACTGTCCTGTGCCTTCTCTTTTGAGGCTACACACTTAGACATACACGCAACATGAAAGCTTTTCGACTTACAACGTGTTGTTTAGGAAAAACAAGATAATTTCGCACGATGCGGGATTTCCTTAAAACGTGATTTTCTGAAAAATTTTGACGAAAGAAAATTCTCCTTTTGGTTCTCTTTAGATGCTACATGTTAAGACGTACACGCCACAACAATTCTTTTCGAGATACAACGTGTAGTTTTGGAGATACAAGCTAATTTTGTACGATGCGTTATTTCTTCTCGTAAAGAGTTTCCAATGCGTACGTATATGTCTTTACTCTGCAAAACTGTATTTCCTTATGAAGTGGTATTCTTACATATCCTTTCGAGAGAAAACTGTCCTGTGCCTTCTCTTTTGAGGCTACACACTTAGACATACACGCAACATGAAAGCTTTTCGACTTACAACGAGTTGTTTAGGAAAAACAAGATAATTTCGCACGATGCGGGATTTCCTTAAAACGTGATTTTCTGAAAAATTTTGACGAGAGAAAATTCTCCTTTTCGTTCTCTTTAGATGCTACATGTTAAGACGTACACGCCACAACAATTCTTTTCGAGATACAACGTGTAGTTTTGGAGATACAAGCTAATTTTGTACGATGCGTTATTTCTTCTTGTAAAGAGTTTCCAATGCGTACGTATATGTCTTTACTCTGCAAAACTGTATTTCCTTATGAAGTGGTATTCTTACATATCCTTTCGAGAGAAAACTGTCCTGTGCCTTCTCTTTTGAGGCTACACACTTAGACATACACGCAACATGAAAGCTTTTCGACTTACAACGTGTTGTTTAGGAAAAACAAGATAATTTCGCACGATGCGGGATTTCCTTAAAACGTGATTTTCTGAAAAATTTTGACGAAAGAAAATTCTCCTTTTGGTTCTCTTTAGATGCTACATGTTAAGACGTACACGCCACAACAATTCTTTTCGAGAAACAACGTGTAGTTTTGGAGATACATGCTAATTTTGTACTATGCGTTATTTCTTCTCATAAAGAGTTTCCAATGCGTACGTATATGTCTTTACTCTGCAAAACTGTATTTCCTTATGAAGTGGTATTCTTACATATCCTTTCGAGAGAAAACTGTCCTGTGCCTTCTCTTTTGAGGCTACACACTTAGACATACACGCAACATGAAAGCTTTTCGACTTACAACGTGTTGTTTAGGAAAAACAAGGTAATTTCGCACGATGCGGGATTTCCTAAAAACGTGATTTTCTGAAAAATTTTGACGAAAGAAAATTCTCCTTTTGGTTCTCTTTAGATGCTACATGTTAAGACGTACACGCCACAACAATTCTTTTCGAGATACAACGTGTAGTTTTGGAGATACAAGCTAATTTTGTACGATGCGTTATTTCTTCTCGTAAAGAGTTTCCAATGCGTACGTATATGTCTTTACTCTGCAAAACTGTATTTCCTTATGAAGTGGTATTCTTACATATCCTTTCGAGAGAAAACTGTCCTATGCCTTCTCTTTTGAGCCTACACACTTAGACATACACGCAACATGAAAGCTTTTCGACTTACAACGAGTTGTTTAGGAAAAACAAGATAATTTCGCACGATGCGGGATTTCCTTAAAACGTGATTTTCTGAAAAATTTTGACGAGAGAAAATTCTCCTTTTCGTTCTCTTTAGATGCTACATGTTAAGACGTACACGCCACAACAATTCTTTTCGAGAAATAACGTGTAGTTTTGGAGATACAAGCTAATTTTGTACTATGCGTTATTTCTTCTCGTAAAGAGTTTCCAATGCGTACGTATATGTGTTTACTCTGCAAAACTGTATTTCCTTATGAAGTGGTATTCTTACATATCCTTTCGAGAGAAAACTGTCCTGGGCCTTCTCTTTTGAGGCTACACACTTAGACATACACGCAACATGAAAGCTTTTCGACTTACAACGTGTTGTTTAGGAAAAACAAGATAATTTCGCACGATGCGGGATTTCCTAAAAACGTGATTTTCTGAAAAATTTTGACGAAAGAAAATTCTCCTTTTGGTTCTCTTTAGATGCTACATGTTAAGACGTACACGCCACAACAATTCTTTTCGAGATACAACGTGTAGTTTTGGAGATACAAGCTAATTTTGTACGATGCGTTATTTCTTCTCGTAAAGAGTTTCCAATGCGTAAGTATATGTCTTTACTCTGCAAAACTGTATTTCCTTATGAAGTGGTATTCTTACATATCCTTTCGAGAGAAAACTGTCCTGTGCCTTCTCTTTTGAGGCTACACACTTAGACATACACGCAACATGAAAGCTTTTCGACTTACAACGAGTTGTTTAGGAAAAACACGATAATTTCGCACGATGCGGGATTTCCTTAAAACGTGATTTTCTGAAAAATTTTGACGAGAGAAAATTCTCCTTTTGGTTCTCTTTAGATGCTACATGTTAAGACGTACACGCCACAACAATTCTTTTCGAGATACAACGTGTAGTTTTGGAGATACAAGCTAATTTTGTACGATGCGTTATTTCTTCTTGTAAAGAGTTTCCAATGCGTACGTATATGTCTTTACTCTGCAAAACTGTATTTCCTTATGAAGTGGTATTCTTACATATCCTTTCGAGAGAAAACTGTCCTGTGCCTTCTCTTTTGAGGCTACACACTTAGACATACACGCAACATGAAAGCTTTTCGACTTACAACGTGTTGTTTAGGGAAAACAAGATAATTTCGCACGATGCGGGATTTCCTTAAAACGTGATTTTCTGAAAAATTTTGACGAAAGAAAATTCTCCTTTTGGTTCTCTTTAGATGCTACATGTTAAGATGTACACGCCACAACAATTCTTTTCGAGATACAACGTGTAGTTTTGGAGATACAAGCTAATTTTGTACGATGCGTTATTTCTTCTCGTAAAGAGTTTCCAATGCGTACGTATATGTCTTTACTCTGCAAAACTGTATTTCCTTATGAAGTGGTATTCTTACATATCCTTTCGAGAGAAAACTGTCCTGTACCTTCTCTTTTGAGGCTACACACTTAGACATACACGCAACATGAAAGCTTTTCGACTTACAACGTGTTGTTTAGGAAAAACAAGATAATTTCGCACGATGCGGGATTTCCTTAAAACGTGATTTTCTGAAAAATTTTGACGAAAGAAAATTCTCCTTTTGGTTCTCTTTAGATGCTACATGTTAAGACGTACACGCCACAACAATTCTTTTCGAGATACAACGTGTAGTTTTGGAGATACAAGCTAATTTTGTACTATGCGTTATTTCTTCTCGTAAAGAGTTTCCAATGCGTACATATATGTCTTTACTCTGCAAAACTGTATTTCCTTATGAAGTGGTATTCTTACATATCCTTTCGAGAGAAAACTGTCCTGTGCCTTCTCTTTTGAGGCTACACACTTAGACATACACGCAACATGAAAGCTTTTCGACTTACAACGTGTTGTTTAGGAAAAACAAGATAATTTCGCACGATGCGGGATTTCCTTAAAACGTGATTTTCTGAAAAATTTTGACGAAAGAAAATTCTCCTTTTGGTTCTCTTTAGATGCTACATGTTAAGACGTACACGCCACAACAATTCTTTTCGAGATACAACGTGTAGTTTTGGAGATACAAGCTAATTTTGTACTATGCGTTATTTCTTCTCGTAAAGAGTTTCCAATGCGTACGTATATGTCTTTACTCTGCAAAACTGTATTTCCTTATGAAGTGGTATTCTTACATATCCTTTCGAGAGAAAACTGTCCTGTGCCTTCTCTTTTGAGGCTACACACTTAGACATACACGCAACATGAAAGCTTTTCGACTTACAACGTGTTGTTTAGGAAAAACAAGATAATTTCGCACGATGCGGGATTTCCTTAAAACGTGATTTTCTGAAAAATTTTGACGAAAGAAAATTCTCCTTTTGGTTCTCTTTAGATGCTACATGTTAAGACGTACACGCCACAACAATTCTTTTCGAGATACAACGTGTAGTTTTGGAGATACAAGCTAATTTTGTACGATGCGTTATTTCTTCTCGTAAAGAGTTTCCAATGCGTACGTATATGTCTTTACTCTGCAAAACTGTATTTCCTTATGAAGTGGTATTCTTACATATCCTTTCGAGAGAAAACTGTCCTGTGCCTTCTCTTTTGAGGCTACACACTTAGACATACACGCAACATGAAAGCTTTTCGACTTACAACGTGTTGTTTAGGAAAAACAAGATAATTTCGCACGATGCGGGATTTCCTTAAAACGTGATTTTCTGAAAAATTTTGACGAAAGAAAATTCTCCTTTTGGTTCTCTTTAGATGCTACATGTTAAGACGTACACGCCACAACAATTCTTTTCGAGATACAACGTGTAGTTTTGGAGATACAAGCTAATTTTGTACGATGCGTTATTTCTTCTCGTAAAGAGTTTCCAATGCGTACGTATATGTCTTTACTCTGCAAAACTGTATTTCCTTATGAAGTGGTATTCTTACATATCCTTTCGAGAGAAAACTGTCCTGTACCTTCTCTTTTGAGGCTACACACTTAGACATACACGCAACATGAAAGCTTTTCGACTTACAACGTGTTGTTTAGGAAAAACAAGATAATTTCGCACGATGCGGGATTTCCTTAAAACGTGATTTTCTGAAAAATTTTGACGAAAGAAAATTCTCCTTTTGGTTCTCTTTAGATGCTACATGTTAAGACGTACACGCCACAACAATTCTTTTCGAGATACAACGTGTAGTTTTGGAGATACAAGCTAATTTTGTACTATGCGTTATTTCTTCTCGTAAAGAGTTTCCAATGCGTACATATATGTCTTTACTCTGCAAAACTGTATTTCCTTATGAAGTGGTATTCTTACATATCCTTTCGAGAGAAAACTGTCCTGTGCCTTCTCTTTTGAGGCTACACACTTAGACATACACGCAACATGAAAGCTTTTCGACTTACAACGTGTTGTTTAGGAAAAACAAGATAATTTCGCACGATGCGGGATTTCCTTAAAACGTGATTTTCTGAAAAATTTTGACGAAAGAAAATTCTCCTTTTGGTTCTCTTTAGATGCTACATGTTAAGACGTACACGCCACAACAATTCTTTTCGAGATACAACGTGTAGTTTTGGAGATACAAGCTAATTTTGTACTATGCGTTATTTCTTCTCGTAAAGAGTTTCCAATGCGTACGTATATGTCTTTACTCTGCAAAACTGTATTTCCTTATGAAGTGGTATTCTTACATATCCTTTCGAGAGAAAACTGTCCTGTGCCTTCTCTTTTGAGGCTACACACTTAGACATACACGCAACATGAAAGCTTTTCGACTTACAACGTGTTGTTTAGGAAAAACAAGATAATTTCGCACGATGCGGGATTTCCTTAAAACGTGATTTTCTGAAAAATTTTGACGAAAGAAAATTCTCCTTTTGGTTCTCTTTAGATGCTACATGTTAAGACGTACACGCCACAACAATTCTTTTCGAGATACAACGTGTAGTTTTGGAGATACAAGCTAATTTTGTACGATGCGTTATTTCTTCTCGTAAAGAGTTTCCAATGCGTACGTATATGTCTTTACTCTGCAAAACTGTATTTCCTTATGAAGTGGTATTCTTACATATCCTTTCGAGAGAAAACTGTCCTGTGCCTTCTCTTTTGAGGCTACACACTTAGACATACACGCAACATGAAAGCTTTTCGACTTACAACGTGTTGTTTAGGAAAAACAAGATAATTTCGCACGATGCGGGATTTCCTTAAAACGTGATTTTCTGAAAAATTTTGACGAAAGAAAATTCTCCTTTTGGTTCTCTTTAGATGCTACATGTTAAGACGTACACGCCACAACAATTCTTTTCGAGATACAACGTGTAGTTTTGGAGATACAAGCTAATTTTGTACGATGCGTTATTTCTTCTCGTAAAGAGTTTCCAATGCGTACGTATATGTCTTTACTCTGCAAAACTGTATTTCCTTATGAAGTGGTATTCTTACATATCCTTTCGAGAGAAAACTGTCCTGTGCCTTCTCTTTTGAGGCTACACACTTAGACATACACGCAACATGAAAGCTTTTCGACTTACAACGAGTTGTTTAGGAAAAACAAGATAATTTCGCACGATGCGGGATTTCCTTAAAACGTGATTTTCTGAAAAATTTTGACGAGAGAAAATTCTCCTTTTCGTTCTCTTTAGATGCTACATGTTAAGACGTACACGCCACAACAATTCTTTTCGAGAAATAACGTGTAGTTTTGGAGATACAAGCTAATTTTGTACTATGCGTTATTTCTTCTCGTAAAGAGTTTCCAATGCGTACGTATATGTCTTTACTCTGCAAAACTGTATTTCCTTATGAAGTGGTATTCTTACATATCCTTTCGAGAGAAAACTGTCCTGGGCCTTCTCTTTTGAGGCTACACACTTAGACATACACGCAACATGAAAGCTTTTCGACTTACAACGTGTTGTTTAGGAAAAACAAGATAATTTCGCACGATGCGGGATTTCCTAAAAACGTGATTTTCTGAAAAATTTTGACGAAAGAAAATTCTCCTTTTGGTTCTCTTTAGATGCTACATGTTAAGACGTACACGCCACAACAATTCTTTTCGAGATACAACGTGTAGTTTTGGAGATACAAGCTAATTTTGTACGATGCGTTATTTCTTCTCGTAAAGAGTTTCCAATGCGTACGTATATGTCTTTACTCTGCAAAACTGTATTTCCTTATGAAGTGGTATTCTTACATATCCTTTCGAGAGAAAACTGTCCTGTGCCTTCTCTTTTGAGGCTACACACTTAGACATACACGCAACATGAAAGCTTTTCGACTTACAACGAGTTGTTTAGGAAAAACACGATAATTTCGCACGATGCGGGATTTCCTTAAAACGTGATTTTCTGAAAAATTTTGACGAGAGAAAATTCTCCTTTTGGTTCTCTTTAGATGCTACATGTTAAGACGTACACGCCACAACAATTCTTTTCGAGATACAACGTGTAGTTTTGGAGATACAAGCTAATTTTGTACGATGCGTTATTTCTTCTTGTAAAGAGTTTCCAATGCGTACGTATATGTCTTTACTCTGCAAAACTGTATTTCCTTATGAAGTGGTATTCTTACATATCCTTTCGAGAGAAAACTGTCCTGTGCCTTCTCTTTTGAGGCTACACACTTAGACATACACGCAACATGAAAGCTTTTCGACTTACAACGTGTTGTTTAGGGAAAACAAGATAATTTCGCACGATGCGGGATTTCCTTAAAACGTGATTTTCTGAAAAATTTTGACGAAAGAAAATTCTCCTTTTGGTTCTCTTTAGATGCTACATGTTAAGATGTACACGCCACAACAATTCTTTTCGAGATACAACGTGTAGTTTTGGAGATACAAGCTAATTTTGTACGATGCGTTATTTCTTCTCGTAAAGAGTTTCCAATGCGTACGTATATGTCTTTACTCTGCAAAACTGTATTTCCTTATGAAGTGGTATTTTTACATATCCTTTCGAGAGAAAACTGTCCTGTACCTTCTCTTTTGAGGCTACACACTTAGACATACACGCAACATGAAAGCTTTTCGACTTACAACGTGTTGTTTAGGAAAAACAAGATAATTTCGCACGATGCGGGATTTCCTTAAAACGTGATTTTCTGAAAAATTTTGACGAAAGAAAATTCTCCTTTTGGTTCTCTTTAGATGCTACATGTTAAGACGTACACGCCACAACAATTCTTTTCGAGATACAACGTGTAGTTTTGGAGATACAAGCTAATTTTGTACTATGCGTTATTTCTTCTCGTAAAGAGTTTCCAATGCGTACATATATGTCTTTACTCTGCAAAACTGTATTTCCTTATGAAGTGGTATTCTTACATATCCTTTCGAGAGAAAACTGTCCTGTGCCTTCTCTTTTGAGGCTACACACTTAGACATACACGCAACATGAAAGCTTTTCGACTTACAACGTGTTGTTTAGGAAAAACAAGATAATTTCGCACGATGCGGGATTTCCTTAAAACGTGATTTTCTGAAAAATTTTGACGAAAGAAAATTCTCCTTTTGGTTCTCTTTAGATGCTACATGTTAAGACGTACACGCCACAACAATTCTTTTCGAGATACAACGTGTAGTTTTGGAGATACAAGCTAATTTTGTACTATGCGTTATTTCTTCTCGTAAAGAGTTTCCAATGCGTACGTATATGTCTTTACTCTGCAAAACTGTATTTCCTTATGAAGTGGTATTCTTACATATCCTTTCGAGAGAAAACTGTCCTGTGCCTTCTCTTTTGAGGCTACACACTTAGACATACACGCAACATGAAAGCTTTTCGACTTACAACGTGTTGTTTAGGAAAAACAAGATAATTTCGCACGATGCGGGATTTCCTTAAAACGTGATTTTCTGAAAAATTTTGACGAAAGAAAATTCTCCTTTTGGTTCTCTTTAGATGCTACATGTTAAGACGTACACGCCACAACAATTCTTTTCGAGATACAACGTGTAGTTTTGGAGATACAAGCTAATTTTGTACGATGCGTTATTTCTTCTCGTAAAGAGTTTCCAATGCGTACGTATATGTCTTTACTCTGCAAAACTGTATTTCCTTATGAAGTGGTATTCTTACATATCCTTTCGAGAGAAAACTGTCCTGTGCCTTCTCTTTTGAGGCTACACACTTAGACATACACGCAACATGAAAGCTTTTCGACTTACAACGTGTTGTTTAGGAAAAACAAGATAATTTCGCACGATGCGGGATTTCCTTAAAACGTGATTTTCTGAAAAATTTTGACGAAAGAAAATTCTCCTTTTGGTTCTCTTTAGATGCTACATGTTAATACGTACACGCCACAACAATTCTTTTCGAGATACAACGTGTAGTTTTGGAGATACAAGCTAATTTTGTACGATGCGTTATTTCTTCTCGTAAAGAGTTTCCAATGCGTACGTATATGTCTTTACTCTGCAAAACTGTATTTCCTTATGAAGTGGTATTCTTACATATCCTTTCGAGAGAAAACTGTCCTGTGCCTTCTCTTTTGAGGCTACACACTTAGACATACACGCAACATGAAAGCTTTTCGACTTACAACGAGTTGTTTAGGAAAAACAAGATAATTTCGCACGATGCGGGATTTCCTTAAAACGTGATTTTCTGAAAAATTTTGACGAGAGAAAATTCTCCTTTTCGTTCTCTTTAGATGCTACATGTTTAAGACGTACACGCCACAACAATTCTTTTCGAGATACAACGTGTAGTTTTGGAGATACAAGCTAATTTTGTACGATGCGTTATTTCTTCTTGTAAAGAGTTTCCAATGCGTACGTATATGTCTTTACTCTGCAAAACTGTATTTCCTTATGAAGTGGTATTCTTACATATCCTTTCGAGAGAAAACTGTCCTGTGCCTTCTCTTTTGAGGCTACACACTTAGACATACACGCAACATGAAAGCTTTTCGACTTACAACGTGTTGTTTAGGAAAAACAAGATAATTTCGCACGATGCGGGATTTCCTTAAAACGTGATTTTCTGAAAAATTTTGACGAAAGAAAATTCTCCTTTTGGTTCTCTTTAGATGCTACATGTTAAGACGTACACGCCACAACAATTCTTTTCGAGAAACAACGTGTAGTTTTGGAGATACAAGCTAATTTTGTACTATGCGTTATTTCTTCTCATAAAGAGTTTCCAATGCGTACGTATATGTCTTTACTCTGCAAAACTGTATTTCCTTATGAAGTGGTATTCTTACATATCCTTTCGAGAGAAAACTGTCCTGTGCCTTCTCTTTTGAGGCTACACACTTAGACATACACGCAACATGAAAGCTTTTCGACTTACAACGTGTTGTTTAGGAAAAACAAGATAATTTCGCACGATGCGGGATTTCCTAAAAACGTGATTTTCTGAAAAATTTTGACGAAAGAAAATTCTCCTTTTGGTTCTCTTTAGATGCTACATGTTAAGACGTACACGCCACAACAATTCTTTTCGAGATACAACGTGTAGTTTTGGAGATACAAGCTAATTTTGTACGATGCGTTATTTCTTCTCGTAAAGAGTTTCCAATGCGTACGTATATGTCTTTACTCTGCAAAACTGTATTTCCTTATGAAGTGGTATTCTTACATATCCTTTCGAGAGAAAACTGTCCTGTGCCTTCTCTTTTGAGCCTACACACTTAGACATACACGCAACATGAAAGCTTTTCGACTTACAACGAGTTGTTTAGGATAAACAAGATAATTTCGCACGATGCGGGATTTCCTTAAAACGTGATTTTCTGAAAAATTTTGACGAGAGAAAATTCTCCTTTTCGTTCTCTTTAGATGCTACATGTTAAGACGTACACGCCACAACAATTCTTTTCGAGATACAACGTGTAGTTTTGGAGATACAAGCTAATTTTGTACGATGCGTTATTTCTTCTTGTAAAGAGTTTCCAATGCGTACGTATATGTCTTTACTCTGCAAAACTGTATTTCCTTATGAAGTGGTATTCTTACATATCCTTTCGAGAGAAAACTGTCCTGTGCCTTCTCTTTTGAGGCTACACACTTAGACATACACGCAACATGAAAGCTTTTCGACTTACAACGTGTTGTTTAGGAAAAACAAGATAATTTCGCACGATGCGGGATTTCCTTAAAACGTGATTTTCTGAAAAATTTTGACGAAAGAAAATTCTCCTTTTGGTTCTCTTTAGATGCTACATGTTAAGACGTACACGCCACAACAATTCTTTTCGAGAAACAACGTGTAGTTTTGGAGATACAAGCTAATTTTGTACTATGCGTTATTTCTTCTCGTAAAGAGTTTCCAATGCGTACGTATATGTCTTTACTCTGCAAAACTGTATTTCCTTATGAAGTGGTATTCTTACATATCCTTTCGAGAGAAAACTGTCCTGTGCCTTCTCTTTTGAGGCTACACACTTAGACATACACGCAACATGAAAGCTTTTCGACTTACAACGTGTTGTTTAGGAAAAACAAGATAATTTCGCACGATGCGGGATTTCCTAAAAACGTGATTTTCTGAAAAATTTTGACGAAAGAAAATTCTCCTTTTGGTTCTCTTTAGATGCTACATGTTAAGACGTACACGCCACAACAATTCTTTTCGAGATACAACGTGTAGTTTTGGAGATACAAGCTAATTTTGTACGATGCGTTATTTCTTCTCGTAAAGAGTTTCCAATGCGTACGTATATGTCTTTACTCTGCAAAACTGTATTTCCTTATGAAGTGGTATTCTTACATATCCTTTCGAGAGAAAACTGTCCTGTGCCTTCTCTTTTGAGCCTACACACTTAGACATACACGCAACATGAAAGCTTTTCGACTTACAACGAGTTGTTTAGGAAAAACAAGATAATTTCGCACGATGCGGGATTTCCTTAAAACGTGATTTTCTGAAAAATTTTGACGAGAGAAAATTCTCCTTTTCGTTCTCTTTAGATGCTACATGTTAAGACGTACACGCCACAACAATTCTTTTCGAGATACAACGTGTAGTTTTGGAGATACAAGCTAATTTTGTACGATGCGTTATTTCTTCTTGTAAAGAGTTTCCAATGCGTACGTATATGTCTTTACTCTGCAAAACTGTATTTCCTTATGAAGTGGTATTCTTACATATCCTTTCGAGAGAAAACTGTCCTGTGCCTTCTCTTTTGAGGCTACACACTTAGACATACACGCAACATGAAAGCTTTTCGACTTACAAGGTGTTGTTTAGGGAAAACAAGATAATTTCGCACGATGCGGGATTTCCTTAAAACGTGATTTTCTGAAAAATTTTGACGAAAGAAAATTCTCCTTTTGGTTCTCTTTAGATGCTACATGTTAAGATGTACACGCCACAACAATTCTTTTCGAGATACAACGTGTAGTTTTGGAGATACAAGCTAATTTTGTACGATGCGTTATTTCTTCTCGTAAAGAGTTTCCAATGCGTACGTATATGTCTTTACTCTGCAAAACTGTATTTCCTTATGAAGTGGTATTCTTACATATCCTTTCGAGAGAAAACTGTCCTGTACCTTCTCTTTTGATGCTACACACTTAGACATACACGCAACATGAAAGCTTTTCGACTTACAACGTGTTGTTTAGGAAAAACAAGATAATTTCGCACGATGCGGGATTTCCTTAAAACGTGATTTTCTGAAAAATTTTGACGAAAGAAAATTCTCCTTTTGGTTCTCTTTAGATGCTACATGTTAAGACGTACACGCCACAACAATTCTTTTCGAGATACAACGTGTAGTTTTGGAGATACAAGCTAATTTTGTACTATGCGTTATTTCTTCTCGTAAAGAGTTTCCAATGCGTACATATATGTCTTTACTCTGCAAAACTGTATTTCCTTATGAAGTGGTATTCTTACATATCCTTTCGAGAGAAAACTGTCCTGTGCCTTCTCTTTTGAGGCTACACACTTAGACATACACGCAACATGAAAGCTTTTCGACTTACAACGTGTTGTTTAGGAAAAACAAGATAATTTCGCACGATGCGGGATTTCCTTAAAACGTGATTTTCTGAAAAATTTTGACGAAAGAAAATTCTCCTTTTGGTTCTCTTTAGATGCTACATGTTAAGACGTACACGCCACAACAATTCTTTTCGAGATACAACGTGTAGTTTTGGAGATACAAGCTAATTTTGTACTATGCGTTATTTCTTCTCGTAAAGAGTTTCCAATGCGTACGTATATGTCTTTACTCTGCAAAACTGTATTTCCTTATGAAGTGGTATTCTTACATATCCTTTCGAGAGAAAACTGTCCTGTGCCTTCTCTTTTGAGGCTACACACTTAGACATACACGCAACATGAAAGCTTTTCGACTTACAACGTGTTGTTTAGGAAAAACAAGATAATTTCGCACGATGCGGGATTTCCTTAAAACGTGATTTTCTGAAAAATTTTGACGAAAGAAAATTCTCCTTTTGGTTCTCTTTAGATGCTACATGTTAAGACGTACACGCCACAACAATTCTTTTCGAGATACAACGTGTAGTTTTGGAGATACAAGCTAATTTTGTACGATGCGTTATTTCTTCTCGTAAAGAGTTTCCAATGCGTACGTATATGTCTTTACTCTGCAAAACTGTATTTCCTTATGAAGTGGTATTCTTACATATCCTTTCGAGAGAAAACTGTCCTGTGCCTTCTCTTTTGAGGCTACACACTTAGACATACACGCAACATGAAAGCTTTTCGACTTACAACGTGTTGTTTAGGAAAAACAAGATAATTTCGCACGATGCGGGATTTCCTTAAAACGTGATTTTCTGAAAAATTTTGACGAAAGAAAATTCTCCTTTTGGTTCTCTTTAGATGCTACATGTTAAGACGTAAACGCCACAACAATTCTTTTCGAGATACAACGTGTAGTTTTGGAGATACAAGCTAATTTTGTACGATGCGTTATTTCTTCTCGTAAAGAGTTTCCAATGCGTACGTATATGTCTTTACTCTGCAAAACTGTATTTCCTTATGAAGTGGTATTCTTACATATCCTTTCGAGAGAAAACTGTCCTGTGCCTTCTCTTTTGAGGCTACACACGTAGACATACACGCAACATGAAAGCTTTTCGACTTACAACGTGTTGTTTAGGAAAAACAAGATAATTTCGCACGATGCGGGATTTCCTTAATACGTGATTTTCTGAAAAATTTTGACGAAAGAAAATTCTCCTTTTGGTTCTCTTTAGATGCTACATGTTAAGACGTACACTCCACAACAATTCTTTTCGAGATACAACGTGTAGTTTTGGAGATACAAGCTAATTTTGTACTATGCGTTATTTCTTCTCGTAAAGAGTTTCCAATGCGTACGTATATGTCTTTACTCTGCAAAACTGTATTTCCTTATGAAGTGGTATTCTTACATATCCTTTCGAGAGAAAACTGTCCTGTGCCTTCTCTTTTGAGGCTACACACTTAGACATACACGCAACATGAAAGCTTTTCGACTTACAACGTGTTGTTTAGGAAAAACAAGATAATTTCGCACGATGCGGGATTTCCTTAAAACGTGATTTTCTGAAAAATTTTGACGAAAGAAAATTCTCCTTTTGGTTCTCTTTAGATGCTACATGTTAAGACGTACACGCCACAACAATTCTTTTCGAGATACAACGTGTAGTTTTGGAGATACAAGCTAATTTTGTACTATGCGTTATTTCTTCTCGTAAAGAGTTTCCAATGCGTACGTATATGTCTTTACTCTGCAAAACTGTATTTCCTTATGAAGTGGTATTCTTACATATCCTTTCGAGAGAAAACTGTCCTGTGCCTTCTCTTTTGAGGCTACACACTTAGACATACTCGCAACATGAAAGCTTTTCGACTTACAACGTGTTGTTTAGGAAAAACAAGATAATTTCGCACGATGCGGGATTTCCTTAAAACGTGATTTTCTGAAAAATTTTGACGAAAGAAAATTCTCCTTTTGGTTCTCTTTAGATGCTACATGTTAAGACGTACACGCCACAACAATTCTTTTCGAGATACAACGTGTAGTTTTGGAGATACAAGCTAATTTAGTACGATGCGTTATTTCTTCTCGTAAAGAGTTTCCAATGCGTACGTATATGTCTTTACTCTGCAAAACTGTATTTCCTTATGAAGTGGTATTCTTACATATCCTTTCGAGAGAAAACTGTCCTGTGCCTTCTCTTTTGAGGCTACACACTTAGACATACACGCAACATGAAAGCTTTTCGACTTACAACATGTTGTTTAGGAAAAACAAGATAATTTCGCACGATGCGGGATTTCCTTAAAACGTGATTTTCTGAAAAATTTTGACGAAAGAAAATTCTCCTTTTGGTTCTCTTTAGATGCTACATGTTAAGACGTACACGCCACAACAATTCTTTTCGAGATACAACGTGTAGTTTTGGAGATACAAGCTAATTTTGTACTATGCGTTATTTCTTCTCGTAAAGAGTTTCCAATGCGTACGTATGTCTTTACTCTGCAAAACTGTATTTCCTTATGAAGTGGTATTCTTACGTATCCTTTCGAGAGAAAACTGTCCTGTGCCTTCTCTTTTGAGGCTACACACGTAGACATACACGCAACATGAAAGCTTTTCGACTTACAACGTGTTGTTTAGGAAAAACAAGATAATTTCGCACGATGCGGGATTTCCTTAAAACGTGATTTTCTGAAAAATTTTGACGAAAGAAAATTCTCCTTTTGGTTCTCTTTAGATGCTACATGTTAAGACGTACACGCCACAACAATTCTTTTCGAGATACAACGTGTAGTTTTGGAGATACAAGCTAATTTTGTACGATGCGTTATTTCTTCTCGTAAAGAGTTTCCAATGCGTACGTATATGTCTTTACTCTGCAAAACTGTATTTCCTTATGAAGTGGTATTCTTACATATCCTTTCGAGAGAAAACTGTCCTGTACCTTCTCTTTTGAGGCTACACACTTAGACATACACGCAACATGAAAGCTTTTCGACTTACAACCTGTTGTTTAGGAAAAACAAGATAATTTCGCACGATGCGGGATTTCCTTAAAACGTGATTTTCTGAAAAATTTTGACGAAAGAAAATTCTCCTTTTGGTTCTCTTTAGATGCTACATGTTAAGACGTACACGCCACAACAATTCTTTTCGAGATACAACGTGTAGTTTTGGAGATACAAGCTAATTTTGTACTATGCGTTATTTCTTCTCGTAAAGAGTTTCCAATGCGTACATATATGTCTTTACTCTGCAAAACTGTATTTCCTTATGAAGTGGTATTCTTACATATCCTTTCGAGAGAAAACTGTCCTGTGCCATCTCTTTTGAGGCTACACACTTAGACATACACGCAACATGAAAGCTTTTCGACTTACAACGTGTTGTTTAGGAAAAACAAGATAATTTCGCACGATGCGGGATTTCCTTAAAACGTGATTTTCTGAAAAATTTTGACGAAAGAAAATTCTCCTTTTGGTTCTCTTTAGATGCTACATGTTAAGACGTACACGCCACAACAATTCTTTTCGAGATACAACGTGTAGTTTTGGAGATACAAGCTAATTTTGTACGATGCGTTATTTCTTCTCGTAAAGAGTTTCCAATGCGTACGTATATGTCTTTACTCTGCAAAACTGTATTTCCTTATGAAGTGGTATTCTTACATATCCTTTCGAGAGAAAACTGTCCTGTGCCTTCTCTTTTGAGGCTACACACGTAGACATACACGCAACATGAAAGCTTTTCGACTTACAACGTGTTGTTTAGGAAAAACAAGATAATTTCGCACGATGCGGGATTTCCTTAATACGTGATTTTCTGAAAAATTTTGACGAAAGAAAATTCTCCTTTTGGTTCTCTTTAGATGCTACATGTTAAGACGTACACTCCACAACAATTCTTTTCGAGATACAACGTGTAGTTTTGGAGATACAAGCTAATTTTGTACTATGCGTTATTTCTTCTCTTAAAGAGTTTCCAATGCGTACGTATATGTCTTTACTCTGCAAAACTGTATTTCCTTATGAAGTGGTATTCTTACATATCCTTTCGAGAGAAAACTGTCCTGTGCCTTCTCTTTTGAGGCTACACACTTAGACATACACGCAACATGAAAGCTTTTCGACTTACAACGTGTTGTTTAGGAAAAACAAGATAATTTCGCACGATGCGGGATTTCCTTAAAACGTGATTTTCTGAAAAATTTTGACGAAAGAAAATTCTCCTTTTGGTTCTCTTTAGATGCTACATGTTAAGACGTACACGCCACAACAATTCTTTTCGAGATACAACGTGTAGTTTTGGAGATACAAGCTAATTTTGTACTATGCGTTATTTCTTCTCGTAAAGAGTTTCCAATGCGTACGTATATGTCTTTACTCTGCAAAACTGTATTTCCTTATGAAGTGGTATTCTTACATATCCTTTCGAGAGAAAACTGTCCTGTGCCTTCTCTTTTGAGGCTACACACTTAGACATACTCGCAACATGAAAGCTTTTCGACTTACAACGTGTTGTTTAGGAAAAACAAGATAATTTCGCACGATGCGGGATTTCCTTAAAACGTGATTTTCTGAAAAATTTTGACGAAAGAAAATTCTCCTTTTGGTTCTCTTTAGATGCTACATGTTAAGACGTACACGCCACAACAATTCTTTTCGAGATACAACGTGTAGTTTTGGAGATACAAGCTAATTTTGTACGATGCGTTATTTCTTCTCGTAAAGAGTTTCCAATGCGTACGTATATGTCTTTACTCTGCAAAACTGTATTTCCTTATGAAGTGGTATTCTTACATATCCTTTCGAGAGAAAACTGTCCTGTGCCTTCTCTTTTGAGGCTACACACTTAGACATACACGCAACATGAAAGCTTTTCGACTTACAACATGTTGTTTAGGAAAAACAAGATAATTTCGCACGATGCGGGATTTCCTTAAAACGTGATTTTCTGAAAAATTTTGACGAAAGAAAATTCTCCTTTTGGTTCTCTTTAGATGCTACATGTTAAGACGTACACGCCACAACAATTCTTTTCGAGATACAACGTGTAGTTTTGGAGATACAAGCTAATTTTGTACTATGCGTTATTTCTTCTCGTAAAGAGTTTCCAATGCGTACGTATATGTCTTTACTCTGCAAAACTGTATTTCCTTATGAAGTGGTATTCTTACGTATCCTTTCGAGAGAAAACTGTCCTCTGCCTTCTCTTTTGAGGCTACACACGTAGACATACACGCAACATGAAAGCTTTTCGACTTACAACGTGTTGTTTAGGAAAAACAAGATAATTTCGCACGATGCGGGATTTCCTTAAAACGTGATTTTCTGAAAAATTTTGACGAAAGAAAATTCTCCTTTTGGTTCTCTTTAGATGCTACATGTTAAGACGTACACGCCACAACAATTCTTTTCGAGATACAACGTGTAGTTTTGGAGATACAAGCTAATTTTGTACGATGCGTTATTTCTTCTCGTAAAGAGTTTCCAATGCGTACGTATATGTCTTTACTCTGCAAAACTGTATTTCCTTATGAAGTGGTATTCTTACATATCCTTTCGAGAGAAAAACTGTCCTGTACCTTCTCTTTTGAGGCTACACACTTAGACATACACGCAACATGAAAGCTTTTCGACTTACAACCTGTTGTTTAGGAAAAACAAGATAATTTCGCACGATGCGGGATTTCCTTAAAACGTGATTTTCTGAAAAATTTTGACGAAAGAAAATTCTCCTTTTGGTTCTCTTTAGATGCTACATGTTAAGACGTACACGCCACAACAATTCTTTTCGAGATACAACGTGTAGTTTTGGAGATACAAGCTAATTTTGTACTATGCGTTATTTCTTCTCGTAAAGAGTTTCCAATGCTTACATATATGTCTTTACTCTGCAAAACTGTATTTCCTTATGAAGTGGTATTCTTACATATCCTTTCGAGAGAAAACTGTCCTGTGCCTTCTCTTTTGAGGCTACACACTTAGACATACACGCAACATGAAAGCTTTTCGACTTACAACGTGTTGTTTAGGAAAAACAAGATAATTTCGCACGATGCGGGATTTCCTTAAAACGTGATTTTCTGAAAAATTTTGACGAAAGAAAATTCTCCTTTTGGTTCTCTTTAGATGCTACATGTTAAGACGTACACGCCACAACAATTCTTTTCGAGATACAACGTGTAGTTTTGGAGATACAAGCTAATTTTGTACGATGCGTTATTTCTTCTCGTAAAGAGTTTCCAATGCGTACGTATATGTCTTTACTCTGCAAAACTGTATTTCCTTATGAAGTGGTATTCTTACATATCCTTTCGAGAGAAAACTGTCCTGTGCCTTCTCTTTTGAGGCTACACACTTAGACATACACGCAACATGAAAGCTTTTCGACTTACAACGTGTTGTTTAGGAAAAACAAGATAATTTCGCACGATGCGGGATTTCCTTAAAACGTGATTTTCTGAAAAATTTTGACGAAAGAAAATTCTCCTTTTGGTTCTCTTTAGATGCTACATGTTAAGACGTAAACGCCACAACAATTCTTTTCGAGATACAACGTGTAGTTTTGGAGATACAAGCTAATTTTGTACGATGCGTTATTTCTTCTCGTAAAGAGTTTCCAATGCGTACGTATATGTCTTTACTCTGCAAAACTGTATTTCCTTATGAAGTGGTATTCTTACATATCCTTTCGAGAGAAAACTGTCCTGTGCCTTCTCTTTTGAGGCTACACACGTAGACATACACGCAACATGAAAGCTTTTCGACTTACAACGTGTTGTTTAGGAAAAACAAGATAATTTCGCACGATGCGGGATTTTCCTTAATACGTGATTTTCTGAAAAATGTTGACGAAAGAAAATTCTCCTTTTGGTTCTCTTTAGATGCTACATGTTAAGACGTACACTCCACAACAATTCTTTTCGAGATACAACGTGTAGTTTTGGAGATACAAGCTAATTTTGTACTATGCGTTATTTCTTCTCGTAAAGAGTTTCCAATGCGTACGTATATGTCTTTACTCTGCAAAACTGTATTTCCTTATGAAGTGGTATTCTTACATATCCTTTCGAGAGAAAACTGTCCTGTGCCTTCTCTTTTGAGGCTACACACTTAGACATACACGCAACATGAAAGCTTTTCGACTTACAACGTGTTGTTTAGGAAAAACAAGATAATTTCGCACGATGCGGGATTTCCTTAAAACGTGATTTTCTGAAAAATTTTGACGAAAGAAAATTCTCCTTTTGGTTCTCTTTAGATGCTACATGTTAAGACGTACACGCCACAACAATTCTTTTCGAGATACAACGTGTAGTTTTGGAGATACAAGCTAATTTTGTACTATGCGTTATTTCTTCTCGTAAAGAGTTTCCAATGCGTACGTATATGTCTTTACTCTGCAAAACTGTATTTCCTTATGAAGTGGTATTCTTACATATCCTTTCGAGAGAAAACTGTCCTGTGCCTTCTCTTTTGAGGCTACACACTTAGACATACTCGCAACATGAAAGCTTTTCGACTTACAACGTGTTGTTTAGGAAAAACAAGATAATTTCGCACGATGCGGGATTTCCTTAAAACGTGATTTTCTGAAAAATTTTGACGAAAGAAAATTCTCCTTTTGGTTCTCTTTAGATGCTACATGTTAAGACGTACACGCCACAACAATTCTTTTCGAGATACAACGTGTAGTTTTGGAGATACAAGCTAATTTTGTACGATGCGTTATTTCTTCTCGTAAAGAGTTTCCAATGCGTACGTATATGTCTTTACTCTGCAAAACTGTATTTCCTTATGAAGTGGTATTCTTACATATCCTTTCGAGAGAAAACTGTCCTGTGCCTTCTCTTTTGAGGCTACACACTTAGACATACACGCAACATGAAAGCTTTTCGACTTACAACATGTTGTTTAGGAAAAACAAGATAATTTCGCACGATGCGGGATTTCCTTAAAACGTGATTTTCTGAAAAATTTTGACGAAAGAAAATTCTCCTTTTGGTTCTCTTTAGATGCTACATGTTAAGACGTACACGCCACAACAATTCTTTTCGAGATACAACGTGTAGTTTTGGAGATACAAGCTAATTTTGTACTATGCATTATTTCTTCTCGTAAAGAGTTTCCAATGCGTACGTATATGTCTTTACTCTGCAAAACTGTATTTCCTTATGAAGTGGTATTCTTACGTATCCTTTCGAGAGAAAACTGTCCTGTGCCTTCTCTTTTGAGGCTACACACGTAGACATACACGCAACATGAAAGCTTTTCGACTTACAACGTGTTGTTTAGGAAAAACAAGATAATTTCGCACGATGCGGGATTTCCTTAAAACGTGATTTTCTGAAAAATTTTGACGAAAGAAAATTCTCCTTTTGGTTCTCTTTAGATGCTACATGTTAAGACGTACACGCCACAACAATTCTTTTCGAGATACAACGTGTAGTTTTGGAGATACAAGCTAATTTTGTACGATGCGTTATTTCTTCTCGTAAAGAGTTTCCAATGCGTACGTATATGTCTTTACTCTGCAAAACTGTATTTCCTTATGAAGTGGTATTCTTACATATCCTTTCGAGAGAAAACTGTCCTGTGCCTTCTCTTTTGAGGCTACACACTTAGACATACACGCAACATGAAAGCTTTTCGACTTACAACGTGTTGTTTAGGAAAAACAAGATAATTTCGCACGATGCGGGATTTCCTTAAAACGTGATTTTCTGAAAAATTTTGACGAAAGAAAATTCTCCTTTTGGTTCTCTTTAGATGCTACATGTTAAGACGTACACGCCACAACAATTCTTTTCGAGATACAACGTGTAGTTTTGGAGATACAAGCTAATTTTGTACTATGCGTTATTTCTTCTCGTAAAGAGTTTCCAATGCGTACATATATGTCTTTACTCTGCAAAACTGTATTTCCTTATGAAGTGGTATTCTTACGTATCCTTTCGAGAGAAAACTGTCCTGTGCCTTCTCTTTTGAGGCTACACACTTAGACATACACGCAACATGTAAGCTTTTCGACTTACAACGTGTTGTTTAAAAAACAAGATAATTTCGCACGATGCGGGATTTCCTTAAAACGTGATTTTCTGAAAAATTTTGACGAAAGAAAATTCTCCTTTTGGTTCTCTTTAGATGCTACATGTTAAGACGTACACGCCACAACAATTCTTTTCGAGATACAACGTGTAGTTTTGGAGATACAAGCTAATTTTGTACGATGCGTTATTTCTTCTCGTAAAGAGTTTCCAATGCGTACGTATATGTCTTTACTCTGCAAAACTGTATTTCCTTATGAAGTGGTATTCTTACATATCCTTTCGAGAGAAAACTGTCCTGTGCCTTCTCTTTTGAGGCTACACACTTAGACATACACGCAACATGAAAGTTTTCGACTTACAACGTGTTGTTTAGGAAAAACAAGATAATTTCGCACGATGCGGGATTTCCTTAAAACGTGATTTTCTGAAAAATTTTGACGAAAGAAAATTCTCCTTTTGGTTCTCTTTAGATGCTACATGTTAAGACGTACACGCCACAACAATTCTTTTCGAGATACAACGTGTAGTTTTGGAGATACAAGCAAATTTTGTACTATGCGTTATTTCTTCTCGTAAAGAGTTTCCAATGCGTACGTATATGTCTTTACTCTGCAAAACTGTATTTCCTTATGAAGTGGTATTCTTACATATCCTTTCGAGAGAAAACTGTCCTGTGCCTTCTCTTTTGAGGCTACACACTTAGACATACACGCAACATGTAAGCTTTTCGACTTACAACGTGTTGTTTAGGAAAAACAAGATAATTTCGCACGATGCGGGATTTCCTTAAAACGTGATTTTCTGAAAAATTTTGACGAAAGAAAATTCTCCTTTTGGTTCTCTTTAGATGCTACATGTTAAGACGTACACGCCACAACAATTCTTTTCGAGATACAACGTGTAGTTTTGGAGATACAAGCTAATTTTGTACGATGCGTTATTTCTTCTCGTAAAGAGTTTCCAATGCGTACGTATATGTCTTTACTCTGCAAAACTGTATTTCCTTATGAAGTGGTATTCTTACATATCCTTTCGAGAGAAAACTGTCCTGTGCCTTCTCTTTTGAGGCTACAGACTTAGACATACACGCAACATGAAAGCTTTTCGACTTACAACGTGTTGTTTAGGAAAAACAAGATAATTTCGCACGATGCGGAATTTCCTTAAAACGTGATTTTCTGAAAAATTTTGACGAAAGAAAATTCTCCTTTTGGTTCTCTTTAGATGCTACATGTTAAGACGTACACGCCACAACAATTCTTTTCGAGATACAACGTGTAGTTTTGGAGATACAAGCTAATTTTGTACGATGCGTTATTTCTTCTCGTAAAGAGTTTCCAATGCGTACGTATATGTCTTTACTCTGCAAAACTGTATTTCCTTATGAAGTGGTATTCTTACATATCCTTTCGAGAGAAAACTGTCCTGTGCCTTCTCTTTTGAGGCTACACACTTAGACATACACGCAACATGAAAGCTTTTCGACTTACAACGTGTTGTTTAGGAAAAACAAGATAATTTCGCACGATGCGGGATTTCCTTAAAACGTGATTTTCTGAAAAATTTTGACGAAAGAAAATTCTCCTTTTGGTTCTCTTTAGATGCTACATGTTAAGACGTACACGCCACAACAATTCTTTTCGAGATACAACGTGTAGTTTTGGAGATACAAGCTAATTTTGTACTATGCGTTATTTCTTCTCGTAAAGAGTTTCCAATGCGTACGTATATGTCTTTACTCTGCAAAACTGTATTTCCTTATGAAGTGGTATTCTTACGTATCCTTTCGAGAGAAAACTGTCCTGTGCCTTCTCTTTTGAGGCTACACACGTAGACATACACGCAACATGAAAGCTTTTCGACTTACAACGTGTTGTTTAGGAAAAACAAGATAATTTCGCACGATGCGGGATTTCCTTAAAACGTGATTTTCTGAAAAATTTTGACGAAAGAAAATTCTCCTTTTGGTTCTCTTTAGATGCTACATGTTAAGACGTACACGCCACAACAATTCTTTTCGAGATACAACGTGTAGTTTTGGAGATACAAGCTAATTTTGTACGATGCGTTATTTCTTCTCGTAAAGAGTTTCCAATGCGTACGTATATGTCTTTACTCTGCAAAACTGTATTTCCTTATGAAGTGGTATTCTTACATATCCTTTCGAGAGAAAACTGTCCTGTGCCTTCTCTTTTGAGGCTACACACTTAGACATACACGCAACATGAAAGCTTTTCGACTTACAACGTGTTGTTTAGGAAAAACAAGATAATTTCGCACGATGCGGGATTTCCTTAAAACGTGATTTTCTGAAAAATTTTGACGAAAGAAAATTCTCCTTTTGGTTCTCTTTAGATGCTACATGTTAAGACGTACACGCCACAACAATTCTTTTCGAGATACAACGTGTAGTTTTGGAGATACAAGCTAATTTTGTACTATGCGTTATTTCTTCTCGTAAAGAGTTTCCAATGCGTACGTATATGTCTTTACTCTGCAAAACTGTATTTCCTTATGAAGTGGTATTCTTACATATCCTTTCGAGAGAAAACTGTCCTGTGCCTTCTCTTTTGAGGCTACACACTTAGACATACACGCAACATGAAAGCTTTTCGACTTACAACGTGTTGTTTAGGAAAAACAAGATAATTTCGCACGATGCGGGATTTCCTTAAAACGTGATTTTCTGAAAAATTTTGACGAAAGAAAATTCTCCTTTTGGTTCTCTTTAGATGCTACATGTTAAGACGTACACGCCACAACAATTCTTTTCGAGATACAACGTGTAGTTTTGGAGATACAAGCTAATTTTGTACTATGCGTTATTTCTTCTCGTAAAGAGTTTCCAATGCGTACGTATATGTCTTTACTCTGCAAAACTGTATTTCCTTATGAAGTGGTATTCTTACATATCCTTTCGAGAGAAAACTGTCCTGTGCCTTATCTTTTGAGGCTACACACTTAGACATACACGCAACATGAAAGCTTTTCGACTTACAACGTGTTGTTTAGGAAAAACAAGATAATTTCGCACGATGCGGGATTTCCTTAAAACGTGATTTTCTGAAAAATTTTGACGAAAGAAAATTCTCCTTTTGGTTCTCTTTAGATGCTACATGTTAAGACGTACAGGCCACAACAATTCTTTTCGAGATACAACGTGTAGTTTTGGAGATACAAGCTAATTTTGTACGATGCGTTATTTCTTCTCGTAAAGAGTTTCCAATGCGTACGTATATGTCTTTACTCTGCAAAACTGTATTTCCTTATGAAGTGGTATTCTTACATATCCTTTCGAGAGAAAACTGTCCTGTGCCTTCTCTTTTGAGGCTACACATTAGACATACACACAACATGAAAGCTTTTCTACTTACAACGTGTTGTTTAGGAAAAACAAGATAATTTCGCAGGATGCGGGATTTCCTTAAAACGTGATTTTCTGAAAAATTTTGACGAAAGAAAATTCTCCTTTTGGTTCTCTTTAGATGCTACATGTTAAGACGTACACGCCACAACAATTCTTTTCGAGATACAACGTGTAGTTTTGGAGATACAAGCTAATTTTGTACTATGCGTTATTTCTTCTCGTAAAGAGTTTCCAATGCGTACGTATATGTCTTTACTCTGCAAAACTGTATTTCCTTATGAAGTGGTATTCTTACATATCCTTTCGAGAGAAAACTGTCCTGTGCCTTCTCTTTTGAGGCTACACACTTAGACATACACGCAACATGAAAGCTTTTCGACTTACAACGTGTTGTTTAGGAAAAACAAGATAATTTCGCACGATGCGGGATTTCCTTAAAACGTGATTTTCTGAAAAATTTTGACGAAAGAAAATTCTCCTTTTGGTTCTCTTTAGATGCTACATGTTAAGACGTACACGCCACAACAATTCTTTTCGAGATACAACGTGTAGTTTTGGAGATACAAGCTAATTTTGTACTATGCGTTATTTCTTCTCGTAAAGAGTTTCCAATGCGTACGTATATGTCTTTACTCTGCAAAACTGTATTTCCTTATGAAGTGGTATTCTTACATATCCTTTCGAGAGAAAACTGTCCTGTGCCTTCTCTTTTGAGGCTACACACTTAGACATACACGCAACATGAAAGCTTTTCGACTTACAACGTGTTGTTTAGGAAAAACAAGATAATTTCGCACGATGCGGGATTTCCTTAAAACGTGATTTTCTGAAAAATTTTGACGAAAGAAAATTCTCCTTTTGGTTCTCTTTAGATGCTACATGTTAAGACGTACACGCCACAACAATTCTTTTCGAGATACAACGTGTAGTTTTGGAGATACAAGCTAATTTTGTACGATGCGTTATTTCTTCTCGTAAAGAGTTTCCAATGCGTACGTATATGTCTTTACTCTGCAAAACTGTATTTCCTTATGAAGTGGTATTCTTACATATCCTTTCGAGAGAAAACTGTCCTGTGCCTTCTCTTTTGAGGCTACACACTTAGACATACACGCAACATGAAAGCTTTTCGACTTACAACGTGTTGTTTAGGAAAAACAAGATAATTTCGCACGATGCAGGATTTCCTTAAAACGTGATTTTCTGAAAAATTTTGACGAAAGAAAATTCTCCTTTTGGTTCTCTTTAGATGCTACATGTTAAGACGTACACGCCACAACAATTCTTTTCGAGATACAACGTGTAGTTTTGGAGATACAAGCTAATTTTGTACGATGCGTTATTTCTTCTCGTAAAGAGTTTCCAATGCGTACGTATATGTCTTTACTCTGCAAAACTGTATTTCCTTATGAAGTGGTATTCTTACATATCCTTTCGAGAGAAAACTGTCCTGTGCCTTCTCTTTTGAGGCTACACACTTAGACATACACGCAACATGAAAGCTTTTCGACTTACAACGTGTTGTTTAGGAAAAACAAGATAATTTCGCACGATGCGGGATTTCCTTAAAACGTGATTTTCTGAAAAATTTTGACGAAAGAAAATTCTCCTTTTGGTTCTCTTTAGATGCTACATGTTAAGACGTACACGCCACAACAATTCTTTTCGAGATACAACGTGTAGTTTTGGAGATACAAGCTAATTTTGTACGATGCGTTATTTCTTCTCGTAAAGAGTTTCCAATGCGTACGTATATGTCTTTACTCTGCAAAACTGTATTTCCTTATGAAGTGGTATTCTTACATATCCTTTCGAGAGAAAACTGTCCTGTGCCTTCTCTTTTGAGGCTACACACTTAGACATACACGCAACATGAAAGCTTTTCGACTTACAACGTGTTGTTTAGGAAAAACAAGATAATTTCGCACGATGCGGGATTTCCTTAAAACGTGATTTTCTGAAAAATTTTGACGAAAGAAAATTCTCCTTTTGGTTCTCTTTAGATGCTACATGTTAAGACGTACACGCCACAACAATTCTTTTCGAGATACAACGTGTAGTTTTGGAGATACAAGCTAATTTTGTACGATGCGTTATTTCTTCTCGTAAAGAGTTTCCAATGCGTACGTATATGTCTTTACTCTGCAAAACTGTATTTCCTTATGAAGTGGTATTCTTACATATCCTTTCGAGAGAAAACTGTCCTGTGCCTTCTCTTTTGAGGCTACACACTTAGACATACACGCAACATGAAAGCTTTTCGACTTACAACGTGTTGTTTAGGAAAAACAAGATAATTTCGCACGATGCGGGATTTCCTTAAAACGTGATTTTCTGAAAAATTTTGACGAAAGAAAATTCTCCTTTTGGTTCTCTTTAGATGCTACATGTTAAGACGTACACGCCACAACAATTCTTTTCGAGATACAACGTGTAGTTTTGGAGATACAAGCTAATTTTGTACGATGCGTTATTTCTTCTCGTAAAGAGTTTCCAATGCGTACGTATATGTCTTTACTCTGCAAAACTGTATTTCCTTATGAAGTGGTATTCTTACATATCCTTTCGAGAGAAAACTGTCCTGTGCCTTCTCTTTTGAGGCTACACACGTAGACATACACGCAACATGAAAGCTTTTCGACTTACAACGTGTTGTTTAGGAAAAACAAGATAATTTCGCACGATGCGGGATTTCCTTAAAACGTGATTTTCTGAAAAATTTTGACGAAAGAAAATTCTCCTTTTGGTTCTCTTTAGATGCTACATGTTAAGACGTACACGCCACAACAATTCTTTTCGAGATACAACGTGTAGTTTTGGAGATACAAGCTAATTTTGTACGATGCGTTATTTCTTCTCGTAAAGAGTTTCCAATGCGTACGTATATGTCTTTACTCTGCAAAACTGTATTTCCTTATGAAGTGGTATTCTTACATATCCTTTCGAGAGAAAACTGTCCTGTGCCTTCTCTTTTGAGGCTACACACTTAGACATACACGCAACATGAAAGCTTTTCGACTTACAACGTGTTGTTTAGGAAAAACAAGATAATTTCGCACGATGCGGGATTTCCTTAAAACGTGATTTTCTGAAAAATTTTGACGAAAGAAAATTCTCCTTTTGGTTCTCTTTAGATGCTACATGTTAAGACGTACACGCCACAACAATTCTTTTCGAGATACAACGTGTAGTTTTGGAGATACAAGCTAATTTTGTACGATGCGTTATTTCTTCTCGTAAAGAGTTTCCAATGCGTACGTATATGTCTTTACTCTGCAAAACTGTATTTCCTTATGAAGTGGTATTCTTACATATCCTTTCGAGAGAAAACTGTCCTGTGCCTTCTCTTTTGAGGCTACACACTTAGACATACACGCAACATGAAAGCTTTTCGACTTACAACGTGTTGTTTAGGAAAAACAAGATAATTTCGCACGATGCGGGATTTCCTTAAAACGTGATTTTCTGAAAAATTTTGACGAAAGAAAATTCTCCTTTTGGTTCTCTTTAGATGCTACATGTTAAGACGTACACGCCACAACAATTCTTTTCGAGATACAACGTGTAGTTTTGGAGATACAAGCTAATTTTGTACGATGCGTTATTTCTTCTCGTAAAGAGTTTCCAATGCGTACGTATATGTCTTTACTCTGCAAAACTGTATTTCCTTATGAAGTGGTATTCTTACATATCCTTTCGAGAGAAAACTGTCCTGTGCCTTCTCTTTTGAGGCTACACACTTAGACATACACGCAACATGAAAGCTTTTCGACTTACAACGTGTTGTTTAGGAAAAACAAGATAATTTCGCACGATGCGGGATTTCCTTAAAACGTGATTTTCTGAAAAATTTTGACGAAAGAAAATTCTCCTTTTGGTTCTCTTTAGATGCTACATGTTAAGACGTACACGCCACAACAATTCTTTTCGAGATACAACGTGTAGTTTTGGAGATACAAGCTAATTTTGTACGATGCGTTATTTCTTCTCGTAAAGAGTTTCCAATGCGTACGTATATGTCTTTACTCTGCAAAACTGTATTTCCTTATGAAGTGGTATTCTTACATATCCTTTCGAGAGAAAACTGTCCTGTGCCTTCTCTTTTGAGGCTACACACTTAGACATACACGCAACATGAAAGCTTTTCGACTTACAACGTGTTGTTTAGGAAAAACAAGATAATTTCGCACGATGCGGGATTTCCTTAAAACGTGATTTTCTGAAAAATTTTGACGAAAGAAAATTCTCCTTTTGGTTCTCTTTAGATGCTACATGTTAAGACGTACACGCCACAACAATTCTTTTCGAGATACAACGTGTAGTTTTGGAGATACAAGCTAATTTTGTACGATGCGTTATTTCTTCTCGTAAAGAGTTTCCAATGCGTACGTATATGTCTTTACTCTGCAAAACTGTATTTCCTTATGAAGTGGTATTCTTACATATCCTTTCGAGAGAAAACTGTCCTGTGCCTTCTCTTTTGAGGCTACACACTTAGACATACACGCAACATGAAAGCTTTTCGACTTACAACGTGTTGTTTAGGAAAAACAAGATAATTTCCCACGATGCGGGATTTCCTTAAAACGTGATTTTCTGAAAAATTTTGACGAAAGAAAATTCTCCTTTTGGTTCTCTTTAGATGCTACATGTTAAGACGTACACGCCACAACAATTCTTTTCGAGATACAACGTGTAGTTTTGGAGATACAAGCTAATTTTGTACGATGCGTTATTTCTTCTCGTAAAGAGTTTCCAATGCGTACGTATATGTCTTTACTCTGCAAAACTGTATTTCCTTATGAAGTGGTATTCTTACATATCCTTTCGAGAGAAAACTGTCCTGTGCCTTCTCTTTTGAGGCTACACACTTAGACATACACGCAACATGAAAGCTTTTCGACTTACAACGTGTTGTTTAGGAAAAACAAGATAATTTCGCACGATGCGGGATTTCCTTAAAACGTGATTTTCTGAAAAATTTTGACGAAAGAAAATTCTCCTTTTGGTTCTCTTTAGATGCTACATGTTAAGACGTACACGCCACAACAATTCTTTTCGAGATACAACGTGTAGTTTTGGAGATACAAGCTAATTTTGTACGATGCGTTATTTCTTCTCGTAAAGAGTTTCCAATGCGTACGTATATGTCTTTACTCTGCAAAACTGTATTTCCTTATGAAGTGGTATTCTTACATATCCTTTCGAGAGAAAACTGTCCTGTGCCTTCTCTTTTGAGGCTACACACTTAGACATACACGCAACATGAAAGCTTTTCGACTTACAACGTGTTGTTTAGGAAAAACAAGATAATTTCGCACGATGCGGGATTTCCTTAAAACGTGATTTTCTGAAAAATTTTGACGAAAGAAAATTCTCCTTTTGGTTCTCTTTAGATGCTACATGTTAAGACGTACACGCCACAACAATTCTTTTCGAGATACAACGTGTAGTTTTGGAGATACAAGCTAATTTTGTACGATGCGTTATTTCTTCTCGTAAAGAGTTTCCAATGCGTACGTATATGTCTTTACTCTGCAAAACTGTATTTCCTTATGAAGTGGTATCTTACATATCCTTTCGAGAGAAAACTGTCCTGTGCCTTCTCTTTTGAGGCTACACACGTAGACATACACGCAACATGAAAGCTTTTCGACTTACAACGTGTTGTTTAGGAAAAACAAGATAATTTCGCACGATGCGGGATTTCCTTAAAACGTGATTTTCTGAAAAATTTTGACGAAAGAAAATTCTCCTTTTGGTTCTCTTTAGATGCTACATGTTAAGACGTATTCGCCACAACAATTCTTTTCGAGATACAACGTGTAGTTTTGGAGATACAAGCTAATTTTGTACTATGCGTTATTTCTTCTCGTAAAGAGTTTCCAATGCGTACGTATATGTCTTTACTCTGCAAAACTGTATTTCCTTATGAAGTGGTATTCTTACATATCCTTTCGAGAGAAAACTGTCCTGTGCCTTCTCTTTTGAGGCTACACACGTAGACATACACGCAACATGAAAGCTTTTCGACTTACAACGTGTTGTTTAGGAAAAACAAGATAATTTCGCACGATGCGGGATTTCCTTAAAACGTGATTTTCTGAAAAATTTTGACGAAAGAAAATTCTCCTTTTGGTTCTCTTTAGATGCTACATGTTAAGACGTATTCGCCACAACAATTCTTTTCGAGATACAACGTGTAGTTTTGGAGATACAAGCTAATTTTGTACTATGCGTTATTTCTTCTCGTAAAGAGTTTCCAATGCGTACGTATATGTCTTTACTCTGCAAAAATGTATTTCCTTATGAAGTGGTATTCTTACATATCCTTTCGAGAGAAAACTGTCCTGTGCCTTCTCTTTTGAGGCTACACACTTAGACATACACGAAACATGAAAGCTTTTCGACTTAAAACGTGTTGTTTAGGAAAAACAAGATAATTTCGCACGATGCGGGATTTCCTTAAAACGTGATTTTCTGAAAAATTTTGACGAAAGAAAATTCTCCTTTTGGGTCTCTTTAGATGCTACATGTTAAGACGTACACGCCACAACAATTCTTTTCGAGATACAACGTGTAGTTTTGGAGATACAAGCTAATTTTGTACTATGTGTTATTTCTTCTCGTAAAGAGTTTCCAATGCGTACATATATGTCTTTACTCTGCAAAACTGTATTTCCTTATGAAGTGGTATTCTTACATATCCTTTCGAGAGAAAACTGTCCTGTGCCTTCTCTTTTGAGGCTACACATTAGACATACACGCAACATGAAAGCTCTTCTACTTACAACGTGTTGTTTAGGAAAAATAAGATAATTTCGCAGGATGCGGGATTTCCTTAAAACGTGATTTTCTGAAAAATTTTGACGAAAGAAAATTCTCCTTTTGGTTCTCTTTAGATGCTACATGTTAAGACGTACACGCCACAACAATTCTTTTCGAGATACAACGTGTAGTTTTGGAGATACAAGCTAATTTTGTACTATGCGTTATTTCTTCTCGTAAAGAGTTTCCAATGCGTACATATATGTCTTTACTCTGCAAAACTGTATTTCCTTATGAAGTGGTATTCTTACATATCCTTTCGAGAGAAAACTGTCCTGTGCCTTCTCTTTTGAGGCTACACACTTAGACATACACGCAACATGAAAGCTTTTCGACTTACAACGTGTTGTTTAGGAAAAACAAGATAATTTCGCACGATGCGGGATTTCCTTAAAACGTGATTTTCTGAAAAATTTTGACGAAAGAAAATTCTCCTTTTGGTTCTCTTTAGATGCTACATGTTAAGACGTACACGCCACAACAATTCTTTTCGAGATACAACGTGTAGTTTTGGAGATACAAGCTAATTTTGTACTATGCGTTATTTCTTCTCGTAAAGAGTTTCCAATGCGTACGTATATGTCTTTACTCTGCAAAACTGTATTTCCTTATGAAGTGGTATTCTTACATATCCTTTCGAGAGAAAACTGTCCTGTGCCTTCTCTTTTGAGGCTACACACGTAGACATACACGCAACATGAAAGCTTTTCGACTTACAACGTGTTGTTTAGGAAAAACAAGATAATTTCGCACGATGCGGGATTTCCTTAAAACGTGATTTTCTGAAAAATTTTGACGAAAGAAAATTCTCCTTTTGGTTCTCTTTAGATGCTACATGTTAAGACGTATTCGCCACAACAATTCTTTTCGAGATACAACGTGTAGTTTTGGAGATACAAGCTAATTTTGTACTATGCGTTATTTCTTCTCGTAAAGAGTTTCCAATGCGTACGTATATGTCTTTACTCTGCAAAAATGTATTTCCTTATGATGTGGTATTCTTACATATCCTTTCGAGAGAAAACTGTCCTGTGCCTTCTCTTTTGAGGCTACACACTTAGACATACACGAAACATGAAAGCTTTTCGACTTAAAACGTGTTGTTTAGGAAAAACAAGATAATTTCGCACGATGCGGGATTTCCTTAAAACGTGATTTTCTGAAAAATTTTGACGAAAGAAAATTCTCCTTTTGGTTCTCTTTAGATGCTACATGTTAAGACGTACACGCCACAACAATTCTTTTCGAGATACAACGTGTAGTTTTGGAGATACAAGCTAATTTTGTACTATGTGTTATTTCTTCTCGTAAAGAGTTTCCAATGCGTACATATATGTCTTTACTCTGCAAAACTGTATTTCCTTATGAAGTGGTATTCTTACATATCCTTTCGAGAGAAAACTGTCCTGTGCCTTCTCTTTTGAGGCTACACATTAGACATACACGCAACATGAAAGCTCTTCTACTTACAACGTGTTGTTTAGGAAAAATAAGATAATTTCGCAGGATGCGGGATTTCCTTAAAACGTGATTTTCTGAAAAATTTTGACGAAAGAAAATTCTCCTTTTGGTTCTCTTTAGATGCTACATGTTAAGACGTACACGCCACAACAATTCTTTTCGAGATACAACGTGTAGTTTTGGAGATACAAGCTAATTTTGTACTATGCGTTATTTCTTCTCGTAAAGAGTTTCCAATGCGTACATATATGTCTTTACTCTGCAAAACTGTATTTCCTTATGAAGTGGTATTCTTACATATCCTTTCGAGAGAAAACTGTCCTGTGCCTTCTCTTTTGAGGCTACACACTTAGACATACACGCAACATGAAAGCTTTTCGACTTACAACGTGTTGTTTAGGAAAAACAAGATAATTTCGCACGATGCGGGATTTCCTTAAAACGTGATTTTCTGAAAAATTTTGACGAAAGAAAATTCTCCTTTTGGTTCTCTTTAGATGCTACATGTTAAGACGTACACGCCACAACAATTCTTTTCGAGATACAACGTGTAGTTTTGGAGATACAAGCTAATTTTGTACTATGCGTTATTTCTTCTCGTAAAGAGTTTCCAATGCGTACGTATATGTCTTTACTCTGCAAAACTGTATTTCCTTATGAAGTGGTATTCTTACATATCCTTTCGAGAGAAAACTGTCCTGTGCCTTCTCTTTTGAGGCTACACACTTAGACATACACGCAACATGAAAGCTTTTCGACTTACAACGTGTTGTTTAGGAAAAACAAGATAATTTCGCACGATGCGGGATTTCCTTAAAACGTGATTTTCTGAAAAATTTTGACGAAAGAAAATTCTCCTTTTGGTTCTCTTTAGATGCTACATGTTAAGACGTACACGCCACAACAATTCTTTTCGAGATACAACGTGTAGTTTTGGAGATACAAGCTAATTTTGTACGATGCGTTATTTCTTCTCGTAAAGAGTTTCCAATGCGTACGTATATGTCTTTACTCTGCAAAACTGTATTTCCTTATGAAGTGGTATTCTTACATATCCTTTCGAGAGAAAACTGTCCTGTGCCTTCTCTTTTGAGGCTACACACTTAGACATACACGCAACATGAAAGCTTTTCGACTTACAACGTGTTGTTTAGGAAAAACAAGATAATTTCGCACGATGCGGGATTTCCTTAAAACGTGATTTTCTGAAAAATTTTGACGAAAGAAAATTCTCCTTTTGGTTCTCTTTAGATGCTACATGTTAAGACGTACACGCCACAACAATTCTTTTCGAGATACAACGTGTAGTTTTGGAGATACAAGCTAATTTTGTACTATGCGTTATTTCTTCTCGTAAAGAGTTTCCAATGCGTACGTATATGTCTTTACTCTGCAAAACTGTATTTCCTTATGAAGTGGTATTCTTACATATCCTTTCGAGAGAAAACTGTCCTGTGCCTTCTCTTTTGAGGCTACACACTTAGACATACACGCAACATGTAAGCTTTTCGACTTACAACGTGTTGTTTAGGAAAAACAAGATAATTTCGCACGATGCGGGATTTCCTTAAAACGTGATTTTCTGAAAAATTTTGACGAAAGAAAATTCTCCTTTTGGTTCTCTTTAGATGCTACATGTTAAGACGTACACGCCACAACAATTCTTTTCGAGATACAACGTGTAGTTTTGGAGATACAAGCTAATTTTGTACGATGCGTTATTTCTTCTCGTAAAGAGTTTCCAATGCGTACGTATATGTCTTTACTCTGCAAAACTGTATTTCCTTATGAAGTGGTATTCTTACATATCCTTTCGAGAGAAAACTGTCCTGTGCCTTCTCTTTTGAGGCTACACACTTAGACATACACGCAACATGAAAGCTTTTCGACTTACAACGTGTTGTTTAGGAAAAACAAGATAATTTCGCACGATGCGGGATTTCCTTAAAACGTGATTTTCTGAAAAATTTTGACGAAAGAAAATTCTCCTTTTGGTTCTCTTTAGATGCTACATGTTAAGACGTACACGCCACAACAATTCTTTTCGAGATACAACGTGTAGTTTTGGAGATACAAGCTAATTTTGTACGATGCGTTATTTCTTCTCGTAAAGAGTTTCCAATGCGTACGTATATGTCTTTACTCTGCAAAACTGTATTTCCTTATGAAGTGGTATTCTTACATATCCTTTCGAGAGAAAACTGTCCTGTGCCTTCTCTTTTGAGGCTACACACTTAGACATACACGCAACATGAAAGCTTTTCGACTTACAACGTGTTGTTTAGGAAAAACAAGATAATTTCGCACGATGCGGGATTTCCTTAAAACGTGATTTTCTGAAAAATTTTGACGAAAGAAAATTCTCCTTTTGGTTCTCTTTAGATGCTACATGTTAAGACGTACACGCCACAACAATTCTTTTCGAGATACAACGTGTAGTTTTGGAGATACAAGCTAATTTTGTACTATGCGTTATTTCTTCTCGTAAAGAGTTTCCAATGCGTACGTATATGTCTTTACTCTGCAAAACTGTATTTCCTTATGAAGTGGTATTCTTACATATCCTTTCGAGAGAAAACTGTCCTGTGCCTTCTCTTTTGAGGCTACACACTTAGACATACACGCAACATGTAAGCTTTTCGACTTACAACGTGTTGTTTAGGAAAAACAAGATAATTTCGCACGATGCGGGATTTCCTTAAAACGTGATTTTCTGAAAAATTTTGACGAAAGAAAATTCTCCTTTTGGTTCTCTTTAGATGCTACATGTTAAGACGTACACGCCACAACAATTCTTTTCGAGATACAACGTGTAGTTTTGGAGATACAAGCTAATTTTGTACGATGCGTTATTTCTTCTCGTAAAGAGTTTCCAATGCGTACGTATATGTCTTTACTCTGCAAAACTGTATTTCCTTATGAAGTGGTATTCTTACATATCCTTTCGAGAGAAAACTGTCCTGTGCCTTCTCTTTTGAGGCTACACACTTAGACATACACGCAACATGAAAGCTTTTCGACTTACAACGTGTTGTTTAGGAAAAACAAGATAATTTCGCACGATGCGGGATTTCCTTAAAACGTGATTTTCTGAAAAATTTTGACGAAAGAAAATTCTCCTTTTGGTTCTCTTTAGATGCTACATGTTAAGACGTACACGCCACAACAATTCTTTTCGAGATACAACGTGTAGTTTTGGAGATACAAGCTAATTTTGTACGATGCGTTATTTCTTCTCGTAAAGAGTTTCCAATGCGTACGTATATGTCTTTACTCTGCAAAACTGTATTTCCTTATGAAGTGGTATTCTTACATATCCTTTCGAGAGAAAACTGTCCTGTGCCTTCTCTTTTGAGGCTACACACGTAGATATACACGCAACATGAAAGCTTTTCGACTTACAACGTGTTGTTTAGGAAAAACAAGATAATTTCGCACGATGCGGGATTTCCTTAAAACGTGATTTTCTGAAAAATTTTGACGAAAGAAAATTCTCCTTTTGGTTCTCTTTAGATGCTACATGTTAAGACGTACACGCCACAACAATTCTTTTCGAGATACAACGTGTAGTTTTGGAGATACAAGCTAATTTTGTACGATGCGTTATTTCTTCTCGTAAAGAGTTTCCAATGCGTACGTATATGTCTTTACTCTGCAAAACTGTATTTCCTTATGAAGTGGTATTCTTACATATCCTTTCGAGAGAAAACTGTCCTGTGCCTTCTCTTTTGAGGCTACACACTTAGACATACACGCAACATGAAAGCTTTTCGACTTACAACGTGTTGTTTAGGAAAAACAAGATAATTTCGCACGATGCGGGATTTCCTTAAAACGTGATTTTCTGAAAAATTTTGACGAAAGAAAATTCTCCTTTTGGTTCTCTTTAGATGCTACATGTTAAGACGTACACGCCACAACAATTCTTTTCGAGATACAACGTGTAGTTTTGGAGATACAAGCTAATTTTGTACTATGCGTTATTTCTTCTCGTAAAGAGTTTCCAATGCGTACGTATATGTCTTTACTCTGCAAAACTGTATTTCCTTATGAAGTGGTATTCTTACATATCCTTTCGAGAGAAAACTGTCCTGTGCCTTCTCTTTTGAGGCTACACACTTAGACATACACGCAACATGAAAGCTTTTCGACTTACAACGTGTTGTTTAGGAAAAACAAGATAATTTCGCACGATGCGGGATTTCCTTAAAACGTGATTTTCTGAAAAATTTTGACGAAAGAAAATTCTCCTTTTGGTTCTCTTTAGATGCTACATGTTAAGACGTACACGCCACAACAATTCTTTTCGAGATACAACGTGTAGTTTTGGAGATACAAGCTAATTTTGTACGATGCGTTATTTCTTCTCGTAAAGAGTTTCCAATGCGTACGTATATGTCTTTACTCTGCAAAACTGTATTTCCTTATGAAGTGGTATTCTTACATATCCTTTCGAGAGAAAACTGTCCTGTGCCTTCTCTTTTGAGGCTACACACTTAGACATACACGCAACATGAAAGCTTTTCGACTTACAACGTGTTGTTTAGGAAAAACAAGATAATTTCGCACGATGCGGGATTTCCTTAAAACGTGATTTTCTGAAAAATTTTGACGAAAGAAAATTCTCCTTTTGGTTCTCTTTAGATGCTACATGTTAAGACGTACACGCCACAACAATTCTTTTCGAGATACAACGTGTAGTTTTGGAGATACAAGCTAATTTTGTACGATGCGTTATTTCTTCTCGTAAAGAGTTTCCAATGCGTACGTATATGTCTTTACTCTGCAAAACTGTATTTCCTTATGAAGTGGTATTCTTACATATCCTTTCGAGAGAAAACTGTCCTGTGCCTTCTCTTTTGAGGCTACACACTTAGACATACACGCAACATGAAAGCTTTTCGACTTACAACGTGTTGTTTAGGAAAAACAAGATAATTTCGCACGATGCGGGATTTCCTTAAAACGTGATTTTCTGAAAAATTTTGACGAAAGAAAATTCTCCTTTTGGTTCTCTTTAGATGCTACATGTTAAGACGTACACGCCACAACAATTCTTTTCGAGATACAACGTGTAGTTTTGGAGATACAAGCTTTTTTTGTACTATGCGTTATTTCTTCTCGTAAAGAGTTTCCAATGCGTACGTATATGTCTTTACTCTGCAAAACTGTATTTCCTTATGAAGTGGTATTCTTACATATCCTTTCGAGAGAAAACTGTCCTGTGCCTTCTCTTTTGAGGCTACACACTTAGACATACACGCAACATGTAAGCTTTTCGACTTACAACGTGTTGTTTAGGAAAAACAAGATAATTTCGCACGATGCGGGATTTCCTTAAAACGTGATTTTCTGAAAAATTTTGACGAAAGAAAATTCTCCTTTTGGTTCTCTTTAGATGCTACATGTTAAGACGTACACGCCACAACAATTCTTTTCGAGATACAACGTGTAGTTTTGGAGATACAAGCTAATTTTGTACGATGCGTTATTTCTTCTCGTAAAGAGTTTCCAATGCGTACGTATATGTCTTTACTCTGCAAAACTGTATTTCCTTATGAAGTGGTATTCTTACATATCCTTTCGAGAGAAAACTGTCCTGTGCCTTCTCTTTTGAGGGTACACACTTAGACATACACGCAACATGAAAGCTTTTCGACTTACAACGTGTTGTTTAGGAAAAACAAGATAATTTCGCACGATGCGGGATTTCCTTAAAACGTGATTTTCTGAAAAATTTTGACGAAAGAAAATTCTCCTTTTAGTTCTCTTTAGATGCTACATGTTAAGACGTACACGCCACAACAATTCTTTTCGAGATACAACGTGTAGTTTTGGAGATACAAGCTAATTTTGTACGATGCGTTATTTCTTCTCGTAAAGAGTTTCCAATGCGTACGTATATGTCTTTACTCTGCAAAACTGTATTTCCTTATGAAGTGGTATTCTTACATATCCTTTCGAGAGAAAACTGTCCTGTGCCTTCTCTTTTGAGGCTACACACTTAGACATACACGCAACATGAAAGCTTTTCGACTTACAACGTGTTGTTTAGGAAAAACAAGATAATTTCGCACGATGCGGGATTTCCTTAAAACGTGATTTTCTGAAAAATTTTGACGAAAGAAAATTCTCCTTTTGGTTCTCTTTAGATGCTACATGTTAAGACGTACACGCCACAACAATTCTTTTCGAGATACAACGTGTAGTTTTGGAGATACAAGCTAATTTTGTACGATGCGTTATTTCTTCTCGTAAAGAGTTTCCAATGCGTACGTATATGTCTTTACTCTGCAAAACTGTATTTCCTTATGAAGTGGTATTCTTACATATCCTTTCGAGAGAAAACTGTCCTGTGCCTTCTCTTTTGAGGCTACACACGTAGACATACACGCAACATGAAAGCTTTTCGACTTACAACGTGTTGTTTAGGAAAAACAAGATAATTTCGCACGATGCGGGATTTCCTTAAAACGTGATTTTCTGAAAAATTTTGACGAAAGAAAATTCTCCTTTTGGTTCTCTTTAGATGCTACATGTTAAGACGTACACGCCACAACAATTCTTTTCGAGATACAACGTGTAGTTTTGGAGATACAAGCTAATTTTGTACGATGCGTTATTTCTTCTCGTAAAGAGTTTCCAATGCGTACGTATATGTCTTTACTCTGCAAAACTGTATTTCCTTATGAAGTGGTATTCTTACATATCCTTTCGAGAGAAAACTGTCCTGTGCCTTCTCTTTTGAGGCTACACACGTAGACATACACGCAACATGAAAGATTTTCGACTTACAACGTGTTGTTTAGGAAAAACAAGATAATTTCGCACGATGCGGGATTTCCTTAAAACGTGATTTTCTGAAAAATTTTGACGAAAGAAAATTCTCCTTTTGGTTCTCTTTAGATGCTACATGTTAAGACGTACACGCCACAACAATTCTTTTCGAGATACAACGTGTAGTTTTGGAGATACAAGCTAATTTTGTACGATGCGTTATTTCTTCTCGTAAAGAGTTTCCAATGCGTACGTATATGTCTTTACTCTGCAAAACTGTATTTCCTTATGAAGTGGTATTCTTACATATCCTTTCGAGAGAAAACTGTCCTGTGCCTTCTCTTTTGAGGCTACACACTTAGACATACACGCAACATGAAAGCTTTTCGACTTACAACGTGTTGTTTAGGAAAAACAAGATAATTTCGCACGATGCGGGATTTCCTTAAAAACGTGATTTTCTGAAAAATTTTGACGAAAGAAAATTCTCCTTTTGGTTCTCTTTAGATGCTACATGTTAAGACGTACACGCCACAACAATTCTTTTCGAGATACAACGTGTAGTTTTGGAGATACAAGCTAATTTTGTACTATGCGTTATTTCTTCTCGTAAAGAGTTTCCAATGCGTACGTATATGTCTTTACTCTGCAAAACTGTATTTCCTTATGAAGTGGTATTCTTACATATCCTTTCGAGAGAAAACTGTCCTGTGCCTTCTCTTTTGAGGCTACACACTTAGACATACACGCAACATGAAAGCTTTTCGACTTACAACGTGTTGTTTAGGAAAAACAAGATAATTTCGCACGATGCGGGATTTCCTTAAAACGTGATTTTCTGAAAAATTTTGACGAAAGAAAATTCTCCTTTTGGTTCTCTTTAGATGCTACATGTTAAGACGTACACGCCACAACAATTCTTTTCGAGATACAACGTGTAGTTTTGGAGATACAAGCTAATTTTGTACGATGCGTTATTTCTTCTCGTAAAGAGTTTCCAATGCGTACGTATATGTCTTTACTCTGCAAAACTGTATTTCCTTATGAAGTGGTATTCTTACATATCCTTTCGAGAGAAAACTGTCCTGTGCCTTCTCTTTTGAGGCTACACACTTAGACATACACGCAACATGAAAGCTTTTCGACTTACAACGTGTTGTTTAGGAAAAACAAGATAATTTCGCACGATGCGGGATTTCCTTAAAACGTGATTTTCTGAAAAATTTTGACGAAAGAAAATTCTCCTTTTGGTTCTCTTTAGATGCTACATGTTAAGACGTACACGCCACAACAATTCTTTTCGAGATACAACGTGTAGTTTTGGAGATACAAGCTAATTTTGTACGATGCGTTATTTCTTCTCGTAAAGAGTTTCCAATGCGTACGTATATGTCTTTACTCTGCAAAACTGTATTTCCTTATGAAGTGGTATTCTTACATATCCTTTCGAGAGAAAACTGTCCTGTGCCTTCTCTTTTGAGGCTACACACTTAGACATACACGCAACATGAAAGCTTTTCGACTTACAACGTGTTGTTTAGGAAAAAGAAGATAATTTCGCACGATGCGGGATTTCCTTAAAACGTGATTTTCTGAAAAATTTTGACGAAAGAAAATTCTCCTTTTGGTTCTCTTTAGATGCTACATGTTAAGACGTACACGCCACAACAATTCTTTTCGAGATACAACGTGTAGTTTTGGAGATACAAGCTAATTTTGTACTATGCGTTATTTCTTCTCGTAAAGAGTTTCCAATGCGTACGTATATGTCTTTACTCTGCAAAACTGTATTTCCTTATGAAGTGGTATTCTTACATATCCTTTCGAGAGAAAACTGTCCTGTGCCTTCTCTTTTGAGGCTACACACTTAGACATACACGCAACATGTAAGCTTTTCGACTTACAACGTGTTGTTTAGGAAAAACAAGATAATTTCGCACGATGCGGGATTTCCTTAAAACGTGATTTTCTGAAAAATTTTGACGAAAGAAAATTCTCCTTTTGGTTCTCTTTAGATGCTACATGTTAAGACGTACACGCCACGACAATTCTTTTCGAGATACAACGTGTAGTTTTGGAGATACAAGCTAATTTTGTACGATGCGTTATTTCTTCTCGTAAAGAGTTTCCAATGCGTACGTATATGTCTTTACTCTGCAAAACTGTATTTCCTTATGAAGTGGTATTCTTACATATCCTTTCGAGAGAAAACTGTCCTGTGCCTTCTCTTTTGAGGCTACACACTTAGACATACACGCAACATGAAAGCTTTTCGACTTACAACGTGTTGTTTAGGAAAAACAAGATAATTTCGCACGATGCGGGATTTCCTTAAAACGTGATTTTCTGAAAAATTTTGACGAAAGAAAATTCTCCTTTTGGTTCTCTTTAGATGCTACATGTTAAGACGTACACGCCACAACAATTCTTTTCGAGATACAACGTGTAGTTTTGGAGATACAAGCTAATTTTGTACGATGCGTTATTTCTTCTCGTAAAGAGTTTCCAATGCGTACGTATATGTCTTTACTCTGCAAAACTGTATTTCCTTATGAAGTGGTATTCTTACATATCCTTTCGAGAGAAAACTGTCCTGTGCCTTCTCTTTTGAGGCTACACACTTAGACATACACGCAACATGAAAGCTTTTCGACTTACAACGTGTTGTTTAGGAAAAACAAGATAATTTCGCACGATGCGGGATTTCCTTAAAACGTGATTTTCTGAAAAATTTTGACGAAAGAAAATTCTCCTTTTGGTTCTCTTTAGATGCTACATGATAAGACGTACACGCCACAACAATTCTTTTCGAGATACAACGTGTAGTTTTGGAGATACAAGCTAATTTTGTACTATGCGTTATTTCTTCTCGTAAAGAGTTTCCAATGCGTACGTATATGTCTTTACTCTGCAAAACTGTATTTCCTTATGAAGTGGTATTCTTACATATCCTTTCGAGAGAAAACTGTCCTGTGCCTTCTCTTTTGAGGCTACACACTTAGACATACACGCAACATGAAAGCTTTTCGACTTACAACGTGTTGTTTAGGAAAAACAAGATAATTTCGCACGATGCGGGATTTCCTTAAAACGTGATTTTCTGAAAAATTTTGACGAAAGAAAATTCTCCTTTTGGTTCTCTTTAGATGCTACATGTTAAGACGTACACGCCACAACAATTCTTTTCGAGATACAACGTGTAGTTTTGGAGATACAAGCTAATTTTGTACGATGCGTTATTTCTTCTCGTAAAGAGTTTCCAATGCGTACGTATATGTCTTTACTCTGCAAAACTGTATTTCCTTATGAAGTGGTATTCTTACATATCCTTTCGAGAGAAAACTGTCCTGTGCCTTCTCTTTTGAGGCTACACACTTAGACATACACGCAACATGAAAGCTTTTCGACTTACAACGTGTTGTTTAGGAAAAACAAGATAATTTCGCACGATGCGGGATTTCCTTAAAACGTGATTTTCTGAAAAATTTTGACGAAAGAAAATTCTCCTTTTGGTTCTCTTTAGATGCTACATGTTAAGACGTACACGCCACAACAATTCTTTTCGAGATACAACGTGTAGTTTTGGAGATACAAGCTAATTTTGTACGATGCGTTATTTCTTCTCGTAAAGAGTTTCCAATGCGTACGTATATGTCTTTACTCTGCAAAACTGTATTTCCTTATGAAGTGGTATTCTTACATATCCTTTCGAGAGAAAACTGTCCTGTGCCTTCTCTTTTGAGGCTACACACTTAGACATACACGCAACATGAAAGCTTTTCGACTTACAACGTGTTGTTTAGGAAAAACAAGATAATTTCGCACGATGCGGGATTTCCTTAAAACGTGATTTTCTGAAAAATTTTGACGAAAGAAAATTCTCCTTTTGGTTCTCTTTAGATGCTACATGTTAAGACGTACACGCCACAACAATTCTTTTCGAGATACAACGTGTAGTTTTGGAGATACAAGCTAATTTTGTACTATGCGTTATTTCTTCTCGTAAAGAGTTTCCAATGCGTACGTATATGTCTTTACTCTGCAAAACTGTATTTCCTTATGAAGTGGTATTCTTACATATCCTTTCGAGAGAAAACTGTCCTGTGCCTTCTCTTTTGAGGCTACACACTTAGACATACACGCAACATGTAAGCTTTTCGACTTACAACGTGTTGTTTAGGAAAAACAAGATAATTTCGCACGATGCGGGATTTCCTTAAAACGTGATTTTCTGAAAAATTTTGACGAAAGAAAATTCTCCTTTTGGTTCTCTTTAGATGCTACATGTTAAGACGTACACGCCACGACAATTCTTTTCGAGATACAACGTGTAGTTTTGGAGATACAAGCTAATTTTGTACGATGCGTTATTTCTTCTCGTAAAGAGTTTCCAATGCGTACGTATATGTCTTTACTCTGCAAAACTGTATTTCCTTATGAAGTGGTATTCTTACATATCCTTTCGAGAGAAAACTGTCCTGTGCCTTCTCTTTTGAGGCTACACACTTAGACATACACGCAACATGAAAGCTTTTCGACTTACAACGTGTTGTTTAGGAAAAACAAGATAATTTCGCACGATGCGGGATTTCCTTAAAACGTGATTTTCTGAAAAATTTTGACGAAAGAAAATTCTCCTTTTGGTTCTCTTTAGATGCTACATGTTAAGACGTACACGCCACAACAATTCTTTTCGAGATACAACGTGTAGTTTTGGAGATACAAGCTAATTTTGTACGATGCGTTATTTCTTCTCGTAAAGAGTTTCCAATGCGTACGTATATGTCTTTACTCTGCAAAACTGTATTTCCTTATGAAGTGGTATTCTTACATATCCTTTCGAGAGAAAACTGTCCTGTGCCTTCTCTTTTGAGGCTACACACTTAGACATACACGCAACATGAAAGCTTTTCGACTTACAACGTGTTGTTTAGGAAAAACAAGATAATTTCGCACGATGCGGGATTTCCTTAAAACGTGATTTTCTGAAAAATTTTGACGAAAGAAAATTCTCCTTTTGGTTCTCTTTAGATGCTACATGATAAGACGTACACGCCACAACAATTCTTTTCGAGATACAACGTGTAGTTTTGGAGATACAAGCTAATTTTGTACGATGCGTTATTTCTTCTCGTAAAGAGTTTCCAATGCGTACGTATATGTCTTTACTCTGCAAAACTGTATTTCCTTATGAAGTGGTATTCTTACATATCCTTTCGAGAAAAAACTGTCCTGTGCCTTCTCTTTTGAGGCTACACACTTAGACATACACGCAACATGAAAGCTTTTCGACTTACAACGTGTTGTTTAGGAAAAACAAGATAATTTCGCACGATGCGGGATTTCCTTAAAACGTGATTTTCTGAAAAATTTTGACGAAAGAAAATTCTCCTTTTGGTTCTCTTTAGATGCTACATGTTAAGACGTACACGCCACAACAATTCTTTTCGAGATACAACGTGTAGTTTTGGAGATACAAGCTAATTTTGTACGATGCGTTATTTCTTCTCGTAAAGAGTTTCCAATGCGTACATATATGTCTTTACTCTGCAAAACTGTATTTCCTTATGAAGTGGTATTCTTACATATCCTTTCGAGAGAAAACTGTCCTGTGCCTTCTCTTTTGAGGCTACACACGTAGACATACACGCAACATGAAAGCTTTTCGACTTACAACGTGTTGTTTAGGAAAAACAAGATAATTTCGCACGATGCGGGATTTCCTTAAAACGTGATTTTCTGAAAAATTTTGACGAAAGAAAATTCTCCTTTTGGTTCTCTTTAGATGCTACATGTTAAGACGTACACGCCACAACAATTCTTTTCGAGATACAACGTGTAGTTTTGGAGATACAAGCTAATTTTGTACGATGCGTTATTTCTTCTCGTAAAGAGTTTCCAATGCGTACTTATATGTCTTCACTCTGCAAAACTGTATTTCCTTATGAAGTGGTATTCTTACATATCCTTTCGAGAGAAAACTGTCCTGTGCCTTCTCTTTTGAGGCTACACACTTAGACATACACGCAACATGAAAGCTTTTCGACTTACAACGTGTTGTTTAGGAAAAACAAGATAATTTCGCACGATGCGGGATTTCCTTAAAACGTGATTTTCTGAAAAATTTTGACGAAAGAAAATTCTCCTTTTGGTTCTCTTTAGATGCTACATGTTAAGACATACACGCCACAACAATTCTTTTCGAGATACAACGTGTAGTTTTGGAGATACAAGCTAATTTTGTACTATGCGTTATTTCTTCTCGTAAAGAGTTTCCAATGCGTACGTATATGTCTTTACTCTGCAAAACTGTATTTCCTTATGAAGTGGTATTCTTACATATCCTTTCGAGAGAAAACTGTCCTGTGCCTTCTCTTTTGAGGCTACACACTTAGACATACACGCAACATGAAAGCTTTTCGACTTACAACGTGTTGTTTAGGAAAAACAAGATAATATCGCACGATGCGGGATTTCCTTAAAACGTGATTTTCTGAAAAATTTTGACGAAAGAAAATTCTCCTTTTGGTTCTCTTTAGATGCTACATGTTAAGACGTACACGCCACAACAATTCTTTTCGAGATACAACGTGTAGTTTTGGAGATACAAGCTAATTTTGTACGATGCGTTATTTCTTCTCGTAAAGAGTTTCCAATGCGTACGTATATGTCTTTACTCTGCAAAACTGTATTTCCTTATGAAGTGGTATTCTTACATATCCTTTCGAGAGAAAACTGTCCTGTGCCTTCTCTTTTGAGGCTACACATTTAGACATACACGCAACATGAAAGCTTTTCGACTTACAACGTGTTGTTTAGGAAAAACAAGATAATTTCGCACGATGCGGGATTTCCTTAAAACGTGATTTTCTGAAAAATTTTGACGAAAGAAAATTCTCCTTTTGGTTCTCTTTAGATGCTACATGTTAAGACGTACACGCCACAACAATTCTTTTCGAGATACAACGTGTAGTTTTGGAGATACAAGCTAATTTTGTACGATGCGTTATTTCTTCTCGTAAAGAGTTTCCAATGCGTACGTATATGTCTTTACTCTGCAAAACTGTATTTCCTTATGAAGTGGTATTCTTACATATCCTTTCGAGAGAAAACTGTCCTGTGCCTTCTCTTTTGAGGCTACACACTTAGACATACACGCAACATGAAAGCTTTTCGACTTACAACGTGTTGTTTAGGAAAAACAAGATAATTTCGCACGATGCGGGATTTCCTTAAAACGTGATTTTCTGAAAAATTTTGACGAAAGAAAATTCTCCTTTTGGTTCTCTTTAGATGCTACATGTTAAGACGTACACGCCACAACAATTCTTTTCGAGATACAACGTGTAGTTTTGGAGATACAAGCTAATTTTGTACGATGCGTTATTTCTTCTCGTAAAGAGTTTCCAATGCGTACATATATGTCTTTACTCTGCAAAACTGTATTTCCTTATGAAGTGGTATTCTTACATATCCTTTCGAGAGAAAACTGTCCTGTGCCTTCTCTTTTGAGGCTACACACTTAGACATACACGCAACATGAAAGCTTTTCGACTTACAACGTGTTGTTTAGGAAAAACAAGATAATTTCGCACGATGCGGGATTTCCTTAAAACGTGATTTTCTGAAAAATTTTGACGAAAGAAAATTCTCCTTTTGGTTCTCTTTAGATGCTACATGTTAAGACGTACACGCCACAACAATTCTTTTCGAGATACAACGTGTAGTTTTGGAGATACAAGCTAATTTTGTACGATGCGTTATTTCTTCTCGTAAAGAGTTTCCAATGCGTACGTATATGTCTTTACTCTGCAAAACTGTATTTCCTTATGAAGTGGTATTCTTACATATCCTTTCGAGAGAAAACTGTCCTGTGCCTTCTCTTTTGAGGCTACACACTTAGACATACACGCAACATGAAAGCTTTTCGACTTACAACGTGTTGTTTAGGAAAAACAAGATAATTTCGCACGATGCGGGATTTCCTTAAAACGTGATTTTCTGAAAAATTTTGACGAAAGAAAATTCTCCTTTTGGTTCTCTTTAGATGCTACATGATAAGACGTACACGCCACAACAATTCTTTTCGAGATACAACGTGTAGTTTTGGAGATACAAGCTAATTTTGTACGATGCGTTATTTCTTCTCGTAAAGAGTTTCCAATGCGTACGTATATGTCTTTACTCTGCAAAACTGTATTTCCTTATGAAGTGGTATTCTTACATATCCTTTCGAGAGAAAACTGTCCTGTGCCTTCTCTTTTGAGGCTACACACTTAGACATACACGCAACATGAAAGCTTTTCGACTTACAACGTGTTGTTTAGGAAAAACAAGATAATTTCGCACGATGCGGGATTTCCTTAAAACGTGATTTTCTGAAAAATTTTGACGAAAGAAAATTCTCCTTTTGGTTCTCTTTAGATGCTACATGTTAAGACGTACACGCCACAACAATTCTTTTCGAGATACAACGTGTAGTTTTGGAGATACAAGCTAATTTTGTACGATGCGTTATTTCTTCTCGTAAAGAGTTTCCAATGCGTACGTATATGTCTTTACTCTGCAAAACTGTATTTCCTTATGAAGTGGTATTCTTACATATCCTTTCGAGAGAAAACTGTCCTGTGCCTTCTCTTTTGAGGCTACACACGTAGACATACACGCAACATGAAAGCTTTTCGACTTACAACGTGTTGTTTAGGAAAAACAAGATAATTTCGCACGATGCGGGATTTCCTTAAAACGTGATTTTCTGAAAAATTTTGACGAAAGAAAATTCTCCTTTTGGTTCTCTTTAGATGCTACATGTTAAGACGTACACGCCACAACAATTCTTTTCGAGATACAACGTGTAGTTTTGGAGATACAAGCTAATTTTGTACGATGCGTTATTTCTTCTCGTAAAGAGTTTCCAATGCGTACTTATATGTCTTCACTCTGCAAAACTGTATTTCCTTATGAAGTGGTATTCTTACATATCCTTTCGAGAGAAAACTGTCCTGTGCCTTCTCTTTTGAGGCTACACACTTAGACATACACGCAACATGAAAGCTTTTCGACTTACAACGTGTTGTTTAGGAAAAACAAGATAATTTCGCACGATGCGGGATTTCCTTAAAACGTGATTTTCTGAAAAATTTTGACGAAAGAAAATTCTCCTTTTGGTTCTCTTTAGATGCTACATGTTAAGACATACACGCCACAACAATTCTTTTCGAGATACAACGTGTAGTTTTGGAGATACAAGCTAATTTTGTACTATGCGTTATTTCTTCTCGTAAAGAGTTTCCAATGCGTACGTATATGTCTTTACTCTGCAAAACTGTATTTCCTTATGAAGTGGTATTCTTACATATCCTTTCGAGAGAAAACTGTCCTGTGCCTTCTCTTTTGAGGCTACACACTTAGACATACACGCAACATGAAAGCTTTTCGACTTACAACGTGTTGTTTAGGAAAAACAAGATAATATCGCACGATGCGGGATTTCCTTAAAACGTGATTTTCTGAAAAATTTTGACGAAAGAAAATTCTCCTTTTGGTTCTCTTTAGATGCTACATGTTAAGACGTACACGCCACAACAATTCTTTTCGAGATACAACGTGTAGTTTTGGAGATACAAGCTAATTTTGTACGATGCGTTATTTCTTCTCGTAAAGAGTTTCCAATGCGTACGTATATGTCTTTACTCTGCAAAACTGTATTTCCTTATGAAGTGGTATTCTTACATATCCTTTCGAGAGAAAACTGTCCTGTGCCTTCTCTTTTGAGGCTACACATTTAGACATACACGCAACATGAAAGCTTTTCGACTTACAACGTGTTGTTTAGGAAAAACAAGATAATTTCGCACGATGCGGGATTTCCTTAAAACGTGATTTTCTGAAAAATTTTGACGAAAGAAAATTCTCCTTTTGGTTCTCTTTAGATGCTACATGTTAAGACGTACACGCCACAACAATTCTTTTCGAGATACAACGTGTAGTTTTGGAGATACAAGCTAATTTTGTACGATGCGTTATTTCTTCTCGTAAAGAGTTTCCAATGCGTACGTATATGTCTTTACTCTGCAAAACTGTATTTCCTTATGAAGTGGTATTCTTACATATCCTTTCGAGAGAAAACTGTCCTGTGCCTTCTCTTTTGAGGCTACACACTTAGACATACACGCAACATGAAAGCTTTTCGACTTACAACGTGTTGTTTAGGAAAAACAAGATAATTTCGCACGATGCGGGATTTCCTTAAAACGTGATTTTCTGAAAAATTTTGACGAAAGAAAATTCTCCTTTTGGTTCTCTTTAGATGCTACATGTTAAGACGTACACGCCACAACAATTCTTTTCGAGATACAACGTGTAGTTTTGGAGATACAAGCTAATTTTGTACGATGCGTTATTTCTTCTCGTAAAGAGTTTCCAATGCGTACATATATGTCTTTACTCTGCAAAACTGTATTTCCTTATGAAGTGGTATTCTTACATATCCTTTCGAGAGAAAACTGTCCTGTGCCTTCTCTTTTGAGGCTACACACTTAGACATACACGCAACATGAAAGCTTTTCGACTTACAACGTGTTGTTTAGGAAAAACAAGATAATTTCGCACGATGCGGGATTTCCTTAAAACGTGATTTTCTGAAAAATTTTGACGAAAGAAAATTCTCCTTTTGGTTCTCTTTAGATGCTACATGATAAGACGTACACGCCACAACAATTCTTTTCGAGATACAACGTGTAGTTTTGGAGATACAAGCTAATTTTGTACGATGCGTTATTTCTTCTCGTAAAGAGTTTCCAATGCGTACGTATATGTCTTTACTCTGCAAAACTGTATTTCCTTATGAAGTGGTATTCTTACATATCCTTTCGAGAGAAAACTGTCCTGTGCCTTCTCTTTTGAGGCTACACACTTAGACATACACGCAACATGAAAGCTTTTCGACTTACAACGTGTTGTTTAGGAAAAACAAGATAATTTCGCACGATGCGGGATTTCCTTAAAACGTGATTTTCTGAAAAATTTTGACGAAAGAAAATTCTCCTTTTGGTTCTCTTTAGATGCTACATGTTAAGACGTACACGCCACAACAATTCTTTTCGAGATACAACGTGTAGTTTTGGAGATACAAGCTAATTTTGTACTATGCGTTATTTCTTCTCGTAAAGAGTTTCCAATGCGTACGTATATGTCTTTACTCTGCAAAACTGTATTTCCTTATGAAGTGGTATTCTTACATATCCTTTCGAGAGAAAACTGTCCTGTGCCTTCTCTTTTGAGGCTACACACGTAGACATACACGCAACATGAAAGCTTTTCGACTTACAACGTGTTGTTTAGGAAAAACAAGATAATTTCGCACGATGCGGGATTTCCTTAAAACGTGATTTTCTGAAAAATTTTGACGAAAGAAAATTCTCCTTTTGGTTCTCTTTAGATGCTACATGTTAAGACGTACACGCCACAACAATTCTTTTCGAGATACAACGTGTAGTTTTGGAGATACAAGCTAATTTTGTACGATGCGTTATTTCTTCTCGTAAAGAGTTTCCAATGCGTACTTATATGTCTTTACTCTGCAAAACTGTATTTCCTTATGAAGTGGTATTTTTACATATCCTTTCGAGAGAAAACTGTCCTGTGCCTTCTCTTTTGAGGCTACACACTTAGACATACACGCAACATGAAAGCTTTTCGACTTACAACGTGTTGTTTAGGAAGAACAAGATAATTTCGCACGATGCGGGATTTCCTTAAAACGTGATTTTCTGAAAAATTTTGACGAAAGAAAATTCTCCTTTTGGTTCTCTTTAGATGCTACATGTTAAGACATACACGCCACAACAATTCTTTTCGAGATACAACGTGTAGTTTTGGAGATACAAGCTAATTTTGTACTATGCGTTATTTCTTCTCGTAAAGAGTTTCCAATGCGTACGTATATGTCTTTACTCTGCAAAACTGTATTTCCTTATGAAGTGGTATTCTTACATATCCTTTCGAGAGAAAACTGTCCTGTGCCTTCTCTTTTGAGGCTACACACTTAGACATACACGCAACATGAAAGCTTTTCGACTTACAACGTGTTGTTTAGGAAAAACAAGATAATATCGCACGATGCGGGATTTCCCTAAAACGTGATTTTCTGAAAAATTTTGACGAAAGAAAATTCTCCTTTTGGTTCTCTTTACATGCTACATGTTAAGACGTACACGCCACAACAATTCTTTTCGAGATACAACGTGTAGTTTTGGAGATACAAGCTAATTTTGTACGATGCGTTATTTCTTCTCGTAAAGAGTTTCCAATGCGTACGTATATGTCTTTACTCTGCAAAACTGTATTTCCTTATGAAGTGGTATTCTTACATATCCTTTCGAGAGAAAACTGTCCTGTGCCTTCTCTTTTGAGGCTACACACTTAGACATACACGCAACATGAAAGCTTTTCGACTTACAACGTGTTGTTTAGGAAAAACAAGATAATTTCGCACGATGCGGGATTTCCTTAAAACGTGATTTTCTGAAAAATTTTGACGAAAGAAAATTCTCCTTTTGGTTCTCTTTAGATGCTACATGTTAAGACGTACACGCCACAACAATTCTTTTCGAGATACAACGTGTAGTTTTGGAGATACAAGCTAATTTTGTACGATGCGTTATTTCTTCTCGTAAAGAGTTTCCAATGCGTACGTATATGTCTTTACTCTGCAAAACTGTATTTCCTTATGAAGTGGTATTCTTACATATCCTTTCGAGAGAAAACTGTCCTGTGCCTTCTCTTTTGAGGCTACACACTTAGACATACACGCAACATGAAAGCTTTTCGACTTACAACGTGTTGTTTAGGAAAAACAGGATAATTTCGCACGATGCGGGATTTCCTTAAAACGTGATTTTCTGAAAAATTTTGACGAAAGAAAATTCTCCTTTTGGTTCTCTTTAGATGCTACATGTTAAGACGTACACGCCACAACAATTCTTTTCGAGATACAACGTGTAGTTTTGGAGATACAAGCTAATTTTGTACGATGCGTTATTTCTTCTCGTAAAGAGTTTCCAATGCGTACGTATATGTCTTTACTCTGCAAAACTGTATTTCCTTATGAAGTGGTATTCTTACATATCCTTTCGAGAGAAAACTGTCCTGTGCCTTCTCTTTTGAGGCTACACACGTAGACATACACGCAACATGAAAGCTTTTCGACTTACAACGTGTTGTTTAGGAAAAACAAGATAATTTCGCACGATGCGGGATTTCCTTAAAACGTGATTTTCTGAAAAATTTTGACGAAAGAAAATTCTCCTTTTGGTTCTCTTTAGATGCTACATGTTAAGACGTACACGCCACAACAATTCTTTTCGAGATACAACGTGTAGTTTTGGAGATACAAGCTAATTTTGTACGATGCGTTATTTCTTCTCGTAAAGAGTTTCCAATGCGTACGTATATGTCTTTACTCTGCAAAACTGTATTTCCTTATGAAGTGGTATTCTTACATATCCTTTCGAGAGAAAACTGTCCTGTGCCTTCTCTTTTGAGGCTACACACGTAGACATACACGCAACATGAAAGCTTTTCGACTTACAACGTGTTGTTTAGGAAAAACAAGATAATTTCGCACGATGCGGGATTTCCTTAAAACGTGATTTTCTGAAAAATTTTGACGAAAGAAAATTCTCCTTTTGGTTCTCTTTAGATGCTACATGTTAAGACGTACACGCCACAACAATTCTTTTCGAGATACAACGTGTAGTTTTGGAGATACAAGCTAATTTTGTACGATGCGTTATTTCTTCTCCTAAAGAGTTTCCAATGCGTACGTATATGTCTTTACTCTGCAAAACTGTATTTCCTTATGAAGTGGTATTCTTACATATCCTTTCGAGAGAAAACTGTCCTGTGCCTTCTCTTTTGAGGCTACACACTTAGACATACACGCAACATGAAAGCTTTTCGACTTACAACGTGTTGTTTAGGAAAAACAAGATAATTTCGCACGATGCGGGATTTCCTTAAAACGTGATTTTCTGAAAAATTTTGACGAAAGAAAATTCTCCTTTTGGTTCTCTTTAGATGCTACATGTTAAGACGTACACGCCACAACAATTCTTTTCGAGATACAACGTGTAGTTTTGGAGATACAAGCTAATTTTGTACGATGCGTTATTTCTTCTCCTAAAGAGTTTCCAATGCGTACGTATATGTCTTTACTCTGCAAAACTGTATTTCCTTATGAAGTGGTATTCTTACATATCCTTTCGAGAGAAAACTGTCCTGTGCCTTCTCTTTTGAGGCTACACACGTAGACATACACGCAACATGAAAGCTTTTCGACTTACAACGTGTTGTTTAGGAAAAACAAGATAATTTCGCACGATGCGGGATTTCCTTAAAACGTGATTTTCTGAAAAATTTTGACGAAAGAAAATTCTCCTTTTGGTTCTCTTTAGATGCTACATGTTAAGACGTACACGCCACAACAATTCTTTTCGAGATACAACGTGTAGTTTTGGAGATACAAGCTAATTTTGTACGATGCGTTATTTCTTCTCGTAAAGAGTTTCCAATGCGTACATATATGTCTTTACTCTGCAAAACTGTATTTCCTTATGAAGTGGTATTCTTACATATCCTTTCGAGAGAAAACTGTCCTGTGCCTTCTCTTTTGAGGCTACACACGTAGACATACACGCAACATGAAAGCTTTTCGACTTACAACGTGTTGTTTAGGAAAAACAAGATAATTTCGCACGATGCGGGATTTCCTTAAAACGTGATTTTCTGAAAAATTTTGACGAAAGAAAATTCTCCTTTTGGTTCTCTTTAGATGCTACATGTTAAGACGTACACGCCACAACAATTCTTTTCGAGATACAACGTGTAGTTTTGGAGATACAAGCTAATTTTGTACTATGCGTTATTTCTTCTCGTAAAGAGTTTCCAATGCGTACGTATATGTCTTTACTCTGCAAAACTGTATTTCCTTATGAAGTGGTATTCTTACATATCCTTTCGAGAGAAAACTGTCCTGTGCCTTCTCTTTTGAGGCTACACACTTAGACATACACGCAACATGAAAGCTTTTCGACTTACAACGTGTTGTTTAGGAAAAACAAGATAATTTCGCACGATGCGGGATTTCCTTAAAACGTGATTTTCTGAAAAATTTTGACGAAAGAAAATTCTCCTTTTGGTTCTCTTTAGATGCTACATGTTAAGACGTACACGCCACAACAATTCTTTTCGAGATACAACGTGTAGTTTTGGAGATACAAGCTAATTTTGTACTATGCGTTATTTCTTCTCGTAAAGAGTTTCCAATGCGTACGTATATGTCTTTACTCTGCAAAACTGTATTTCCTTATGAAGTGGTATTCTTACATATCCTTTCGAGAGAAAACTGTCCTGTGCCTTCTCTTTTGAGGCTACACACGTAGACATACACGCAACATGAAAGCTTTTCGACTTACAACGTGTTGTTTAGGAAAAACAAGATAATTTCGCACGATGCGGGATTTCCTTAAAACGTGATTTTCTGAAAAATTTTGACGAAAGAAAATTCTCCTTTTGGTTCTCTTTAGATGCTACATGTTAAGACGTACACGCCACAACAATTCTTTTCGAGATACAACGTGTAGTTTTGGAGATACAAGCTAATTTTGTACGATGCGTTATTTCTTCTCGTAAAGAGTTTCCAATGCGTACTTATATGTCTTTACTCTGCAAAACTGTATTTCCTTATGAAGTGGTATTCTTACATATCCTTTCGAGAGAAAACTGTCCTGTGCCTTCTCTTTTGAGGCTACACACTTAGACATACACGCAACATGAAAGCTTTTCGACTTACAACGTGTTGTTTAGGAAAAACAAGATAATTTCGCACGATGCGGGATTTCCTTAAAACGTGATTTTCTGAAAAATTTTGACGAAAGAAAATTCTCCTTTTGGTTCTCTTTATATGCTACATGTTAAGACGTACACGCCACAACAATTCTTTTCGAGATACAACGTGTAGTTTTGGAGATACAAGCTAATTTTGTACTATGCGTTATTTCTTCTCGTAAAGAGTTTCCAATGCGTACGTATATGTCTTTACTCTGCAAAACTGTATTTCCTTATGAAGTGGTATTCTTACATATCCTTTCGAGAGAAAACTGTCCTGTGCCTTCTCTTTTGAGGCTACACACTTAGACATACACGCAACATGAAAGCTTTTCGACTTACAACGTGTTGTTTAGGAAAAACAAGATAATATCGCACGATGCGGGATTTCCTTAAAACGTGATTTTCTGAAAAATTTTGACGAAAGAAAATTCTCCTTTTGGTTCTCTTTAGATGCTACATGTTAAGACGTACACGCCACAACAATTCTTTTCGAGATACAACGTGTAGTTTTGGAGATACAAGCTAATTTTGTACGATGCGTTATTTCTTCTCGTAAAGAGTTTCCAATGCGTACGTATATGTCTTTACTCTGCAAAACTGTATTTCCTTATGAAGTGGTATTCTTACATATCCTTTCGAGAGAAAACTGTCCTGTGCCTTCTCTTTTGAGGCTACACACTTAGACATACACGCAACATGAAAGCTTTTCGACTTACAACGTGTTGTTTAGGAAAAACAAGATAATTTCGCACGATGCGGGATTTCCTTAAAACGTGATTTTCTGAAAAATTTTGACGAAAGAAAATTCTCCTTTTGGTTCTCTTTAGATGCTACATGTTAAGACGTACACGCCACAACAATTCTTTTCGAGATACAACGTGTAGTTTTGGAGATACAAGCTAATTTTGTACGATGCGTTATTTCTTCTCCTAAAGAGTTTCCAATGCGTACGTATATGTCTTTACTCTGCAAAACTGTATTTCCTTATGAAGTGGTATTCTTACATATCCTTTCGAGAGAAAACTGTCCTGTGCCTTCTCTTTTGAGGCTACACACGTAGACATACACGCAACATGAAAGCTTTTCGACTTACAACGTGTTGTTTAGGAAAAACAAGATAATTTCGCACGATGCGGGATTTCCTTAAAACGTGATTTTCTGAAAAATTTTGACGAAAGAAAATTCTCCTTTTGGTTCTCTTTAGATGCTACATGTTAAGACGTACACGCCACAACAATTCTTTTCGAGATACAACGTGTAGTTTTGGAGATACAAGCTAATTTTGTACGATGCGTTATTTCTTCTCGTAAAGAGTTTCCAATGCGTACGTATATGTCTTTACTCTGCAAAACTGTATTTCCTTATGAAGTGGTATTCTTACATATCCTTTCGAGAGAAAACTGTCCTGTGCCTTCTCTTTTGAGGCTACACACTTAGACATACACGCAACATGAAAGCTTTTCGACTTACAACGTGTTGTTTAGGAAAAACAAGATAATTTCGCACGATGCGGGATTTCCTTAAAACGTGATTTTCTGAAAAATTTTGACGAAAGAAAATTCTCCTTTTGGTTCTCTTTAGATGCTACATGTTAAGACGTACACGCCACAACAATTCTTTTCGAGATACAACGTGTAGTTTTGGAGATACAAGCTAATTTTGTACGATGCGTTATTTCTTCTCGTAAAGAGTTTCCAATGTGTACGTATATGTCTTTACTCTGCAAAACTGTATTTCCTTATGAAGTGGTATTCTTACATATCCTTTCGAGAGAAAACTGTCCTGTGCCTTCTCTTTTGAGGCTACACACTTAGACATACACGCAACATGAAAGCTTTTCGACTTACAACGTGTTGTTTAGGAAAAACAAGATAATTTCGCACGATGCGGGATTTCCTTAAAACGTGATTTTCTGAAAAATTTTGACGAAAGAAAATTCTCCTTTTGGTTCTCTTTAGATGCTACATGTTAAGACGTACACGCCACAACAATTCTTTTCGAGATACAACGTGTAGTTTTGGAGATACAAGCTAATTTTGTACGATGCGTTATTTCTTCTCGTAAAGAGTTTCCAATGCGTACGTATATGTCTTTACTCTGCAAAACTGTATTTCCTTATGAAGTGGTATTCTTACATATCCTTTCGAGAGAAAACTGTCCTGTGCCTTCTCTTTTGAGGCTACACACTTAGACATACACGCAACATGAAAGCTTTTCGACTTACAACGTGTTGTTTAGGAAAAACAAGATAATTTCGCACGATGCGGGATATCCTTAAAACGTGATTTTCTGAAAAATTTTGACGAAAGAAAATTCTCCTTTTGGTTCTCTTTAGATGCTACATGTTAAGACGTACACGCCACAACAATTCTTTTCGAGATACAACGTGTAGTTTTGGAGATACAAGCTAATTTTGTACGATGCGTTATTTCTTCTCGTAAAGAGTTTCCAATGCGTACGTATATGTCTTTACTCTGCAAAACTGTATTTCCTTATGAAGTGGTATTCTTACATATCCTTTCGAGAGAAAACTGTCCTGTGCCTTCTCTTTTGAGGCTACACACTTAGACATACACGCAACATGAAAGCTTTTCGACTTACAACGTGTTGTTTAGGAAAAACAAGATAATTTCGCACGATGCGGGATTTCCTTAAAACGTGATTTTCTGAAAAATTTTGACGAAAGAAAATTCTCCTTTTGGTTCTCTTTAGATGCTACATGTTAAGACGTACACGCCACAACAATTCTTTTCGAGATACAACGTGTAGTTTTGGAGATACAAGCTAATTTTGTACGATGCGTTATTTCTTCTCCTAAAGAGTTTCCAATGCGTACGTATATGTCTTTACTCTGCAAAACTGTATTTCCTTATGAAGTGGTATTCTTACATATCCTTTCGAGAGAAAACTGTCCTGTGCCTTCTCTTTTGAGGCTACACACGTAGACATACACGCAACATGAAAGCTTTTCGACTTACAACGTGTTGTTTAGGAAAAACAAGATAATTTCGCACGATGCGGGATTTCCTTAAAACGTGATTTTCTGAAAAATTTTGACGAAAGAAAATTCTCCTTTTGGTTCTCTTTAGATGCTACATGTTAAGACGTACACGCCACAACAATTCTTTTCGAGATACAACGTGTAGTTTTGGAGATACAAGCTAATTTTGTACTATGCGTTATTTCTTCTCGTAAAGAGTTTCCAATGCGTACGTATATGTCTTTACTCTGCAAAACTGTATTTCCTTATGAAGTGGTATTCTTACATATCCTTTCGAGAGAAAACTGTCCTGTGCCTTCTCTTTTGAGGCTACACACGTAGTCATACACGCAACATGAAAGCTTTTCGACTTACAACGTGTTGTTTAGGAAAAACAAGATAATTTCGCACGATGCGGGATTTCCTTAAAACGTGATTTTCTGAAAAATTTTGACGAAAGAAAATTCTCCTTTTGGTTCTCTTTAGATGCTACATGTTAAGACGTACACGCCACAACAATTCTTTTCGAGATACAACGTGTAGTTTTGGAGATACAAGCTAATTTTGTACGATGCGTTATTTCTTCTCGTAAAGAGTTTCCAATGCGTTCGTATATGTCTTTACTCTGCAAAACTGTATTTCCTTATGAAGTGGTATTCTTACATATCCTTTCGAGAGAAAACTGTCCTGTGCCTTCTCTTTTGAGGCTACACACTTAGACATACACGCAACATGAAAGCTTTTCGACTTACAACGTGTTGTTTAGGAAAAACAAGATAATTTCGCACGATGCGGGATTTCCTTAAAACGTGATTTTCTGAAAAATTTTGACGAAAGAAAATTCTCCTTTTGGTTCTCTTTAGATGCTACATGTTAAGACGTACACGCCACAACAATTCTTTTCGAGATACAACGTGTAGTTTTGGAGATACAAGCTAATTTTGTACGATGCGTTATTTCTTCTCGTAAAGAGTTTCCAATGCGTACGTATATGTCTTTACTCTGCAAAACTGTATTTCCTTATGAAGTGGTATTCTTACATATCCTTTCGAGAGAAAACTGTCCTGTGCCTTCTCTTTTGAGGCTACACACTTAGACATACACGCAACATGAAAGCTTTTCGACTTACAACGTGTTGTTTAGGAAAAACAAGATAATTTCGCACGATGCGGGATTTCCTTAAACGTGATTTTCTGAAAAATTTTGACGAAAGAAAATTCTCCTTTTGGTTCTCTTTAGATGCTACATGTTAAGACGTACACGCCACAACAATTCTTTTCGAGATACAACGTGTAGTTTTGGAGATACAAGCTAATTTTGTACGATGCGTTATTTCTTCTCGTAAAGAGTTTCCAATGCGTACGTATATGTCTTTACTCTGCAAAACTGTATTTCCTTATGAAGTGGTATTCTTACATATCCTTTCGAGAGAAAACTGTCCTGTGCCTTCTCTTTTGAGGCTACACACTTAGACATACACGCAACATGAAAGCTTTTCGACTTACAACGTGTTGTTTAGGAAAAACAAGATAATTTCGCACGATGCGGGATTTCCTTAAAACGTGATTTTCTGAAAAATTTTGACGAAAGAAAATTCTCCTTTTGGTTCTCTTTAGATGCTACATGTTAAGACGTACACGCCACAACAATTCTTTTCGAGATACAACGTGTAGTTTTGGAGATACAAGCTAATTTTGTACGATGCGTTATTTCTTCTCGTAAAGAGTTTCCAAGGCGTACGTATATGTCTTTACTCTGCAAAACTGTATTTCCTTATGAAGTGGTATTCTTACATATCCTTTCGAGAGAAAACTGTCCTGTGCCTTCTCTTTTGAGGCTACACACTTAGACATACACGCAACATGAAAGCTTTTCGACTTACAACGTGTTGTTTAGGAAAAACAAGATAATTTCGCACGATGCGGGATTTCCTTAAAACGTGATTTTCTGAAAAATTTTGACGAAAGAAAATTCTCCTTTTGGTTCTCTTTAGATGCTACATGTTAAGACGTACACGCCACAACAATTCTTTTCGAGATACAACGTGTAGTTTTGGAGATACAAGCTAATTTTGTACGATGCGTTATTTCTTCTCGTAAAGAGTTTCCAATGCGTACGTATATGTCTTTACTCTGCAAAACTGTATTTCCTTATGAAGTGGTATTCTTACATATCCTTTCGAGAGAAAACTGTCCTGTGCCTTCTCTTTTGAGGCTACACACTTAGACATACACGCAACATGAAAGCTTTTCGACTTACAACGTGTTGTTTAGGAAAAACAAGATAATTTCGCACGATGCGGGATTTCCTTAAAACATGATTTTCTGAAAAATTTTGACGAAAGAAAATTCTCCTTTTGGTTCTCTTTAGATGCTACATGTTAAGACGTACACGCCACAACAATTCTTTTCGAGATACAACGTGTAGTTTTGGAGATACAAGCTAATTTTGTACGATGCGTTATTTCTTCTCGTAAAGAGTTTCCAATGCGTACGTATATGTCTTTACTCTGCAAAACTGTATTTCCTTATGAAGTGGTATTCTTACATATCCTTTCGAGAGAAAACTGTCCTGTGCCTTCTCTTTTGAGGCTACACACTTAGACATACACGCAACATGAAAGCTTTTCGACTTACAAAGTGTTGTTTAGGAAAAACAAGATAATTTCGCACGATGCGGGATTTCCTTAAAACGTGATTTTCTGAAAAATTTTGACGAAAGAAAATTCTCCTTTTGGTTCTCTTTAGATGCTACATGTTAAGACGTACACGCCACAACAATTCTTTTCGAGATACAACGTGTAGTTTTGGAGATACAAGCTAATTTTGTACGATGCGTTATTTCTTCTCGTAAAGAGTTTCCAATGCGTACGTATATGTCTTTACTCTGCAAAACTGTATTTCCTTATGAAGTGGTATTCTTACATATCCTTTCGAGAGAAAACTGTCCTGTGCCTTCTCTTTTGAGGCTACACACTTAGACATACACGCAACATGAAAGCTTTTCGACTTACAACGTGTTGTTTAGGAAAAACAAGATAATTTCGCACGATGCGGGATTTCCTTAAAACGTGATTTTCTGAAAAATTTTGACGAAAGAAAATTCTCCTTTTGGTTCTCTTTAGATGCTACATGTTAAGACGTACACGCCACAACAATTCTTTTCGAGATACAACGTGTAGTTTTGGAGATACAAGCTAATTTTGTACGATGCGTTATTTCTTCTCGTAAAGAGTTTCCAATGTGTACGTATATGTCTTTACTCTGCAAAACTGTATTTCCTTATGAAGTGGTATTCTTACATATCCTTTCGAGAGAAAACTGTCCTGTGCCTTCTCTTTTGAGGCTACACACTTAGACATACACGCAACATGAAAGCTTTTCGACTTACAACGTGTTGTTTAGGAAAAACAAGATAATTTCGCACGATGCGGGATTTCCTTAAAACGTGATTTTCTGAAAAATTTTGACGAAAGAAAATTCTCCTTTTGGTTCTCTTTAGATGCTACATGTTAAGACGTACACGCCACAACAATTCTTTTCGAGATACAACGTGTAGTTTTGGAGATACAAGCTAATTTTGTACGATGCGTTATTTCTTCTCGTAAAGAGTTTCCAATGCGTACGTATATGTCTTTACTCTGCAAAACTGTATTTCCTTATGAAGTGGTATTCTTACATATCCTTTCGAGAGAAAACTGTCCTGTGCCTTCTCTTTTGAGGCTACACACTTAGACATACACGCAACATGAAAGCTTTTCGACTTACAACGTGTTGTTTAGGAAAAACAAGATAATTTCGCACGATGCGGGATTTCCTTAAAACGTGATTTTCTGAAAAATTTTGACGAAAGAAAATTCTCCTTTTGGTTCTCTTTAGATGCTACATGTTAAGACGTACACGCCACAACAATTCTTTTCGAGATACAACTTGTAGTTTTGGAGATACAAGCTAATTTTGTACGATGCGTTATTTCTTCTCGTAAAGAGTTTCCAATGCGTACGTATATGTCTTTACTCTGCAAAACTGTATTTCCTTATGAAGTGGTATTCTTACATATCCTTTCGAGAGAAAACTGTCCTGTGCCTTCTCTTTTGAGGCTACACACTTAGACATACACGCAACATGAAAGCTTTTCGACTTACAACGTGTTGTTTAGGAAAAACAAGATAATTTCGCACGATGCGGGATTTCCTTAAAACGTGATTTTCTGAAAAATTTTGACGAAAGAAAATTCTCCTTTTGGTTCTCTTTAGATGCTACATGTTAAGACGTACACGCCACAACAATTCTTTTCGAGATACAACGTGTAGTTTTGGAGATACAAGCTAATTTTGTACGATGCGTTATTTCTTCTCCTAAAGAGTTTCCAATGCGTACGTATATGTCTTTACTCTGCAAAACTGTATTTCCTTATGAAGTGGTATTCTTACATATCCTTTCGAGAGAAAACTGTCCTGTGCCTTCTCTTTTGAGGCTACACACGTAGACATACACGCAACATGAAAGCTTTTCGACTTACAACGTGTTGTTTAGGAAAAACAAGATAATTTCGCACGATGCGGGATTTCCTTAAAACGTGATTTTCTGAAAAATTTTGACGAAAGAAAATTCTCCTTTTGGTTCTCTTTAGATGCTACATGTTAAGACGTACACGCCACAACAATTCTTTTCGAGATACAACGTGTAGTTTTGGAGATACAAGCTAATTTTGTACGATGCGTTATTTCTTCTCGTAAAGAGTTTCCAATGCGTACGTATATGTCTTTACTCTGCAAAACTGTATTTCCTTATGAAGTGGTATTCTTACATATCCTTTCGAGAGAAAACTGTCCTGTGCCTTCTCTTTTGAGGCTACACACGTAGACATACACGCAACATGAAAGCTTTTCGACTTACAACGTGTTGTTTAGGAAAAACAAGATAATTTCGCACGATGCGGGATTTCCTTAAAACGTGATTTTCTGAAAAATTTTGACGAAAGAAAATTCTCCTTTTGGTTCTCTTTAGATGCTACATGTTAAGACGTACACGCCACAACAATTCTTTTCGAGATACAACGTGTAGTTTTGGAGATACAAGCTAATTTTGTACGATGCGTTATTTCTTCTCGTAAAGAGTTTCCAATGCGTACGTATATGTCTTTACTCTGCAAAACTGTATTTCCTCATGAAGTGGTATTCTTACATATCCTTTCGAGAGAAAACTGTCCTGTGCCTTCTCTTTTGAGGCTACACACTTAGACATACACGCAACATGAAAGCTTTTCGACTTACAACGTGTTGTTTAGGAAAAACAAGATAATTTCGCACGATGCGGGATTTCCTTAAAACGTGATTTTCTGAAAAATTTTGACGAAAGAAAATTCTCCTTTTGGTTCTCTTTAGATGCTACATGTTAAGACGTACACGCCACAACAATTCTTTTCGAGATACAACGTGTAGTTTTGGAGATACAAGCTAATTTTGTACGATGCGTTATTTCTTCTCGTAAAGAGTTTCCAATGCGTACGTATATGTCTTTACTCTGCAAAACTGTATTTCCTTATGACGTGGTATTCTTACATATCCTTTCGAGAGAAAACTGTCCTGTGCCTTCTCTTTTGAGGCTACACACTTAGACATACACGCAACATGAAAGCTTTTCGACTTACAACGTGTTGTTTAGGAAAAACAAGATAATTTCGCACGATGCGGGATTTCCTTAAAACGTGATTTTCTGAAAAATTTTGACGAAAGAAAATTCTCCTTTTGGTTCTCTTTAGATGCTACATGTTAAGACGTACACGCCACAACAATTCTTTTCGAGATACAACGTGTAGTTTTGGAGATACAAGCTAATTTTGTACGATGCGTTATTTCTTCTCGTAAAGAGTTTCCAATGCGTACGTATATGTCTTTACTCTGCAAAACTGTATATCCTTATGAAGTGGTATTCTTACATATCCTTTCGAGAGAAAACTGTCCTGTGCCTTCTCTTTTGAGGCTACACACTTAGACATACACGCAACATGAAAGCTTTTCGACTTACAACGTGTTGTTTAGGAAAAACAAGATAATTTCGCACGATGCGGGATTTCCTTAAAACGTGATTTTCTGAAAAATTTTGACGAAAGAAAATTCTCCTTTTGGTTCTCTTTAGATGCTACATGTTAAGACGTACACGGCACAACAATTCTTTTCGAGATACAACGTGTAGTTTTGGAGATACAAGCTAATTTTGTACGATGCGTTATTTCTTCTCGTAAAGAGTTTCCAAGGCGTACGTATATGTCTTTACTCTGCAAAACTGTATTTCCTTATGAAGTGGTATTCTTACATATCCTTTCGAGAGAAAACTGTCCTGTGCCTTCTCTTTTGAGGCTACACACTTAGACATACACGCAACATGAAAGCTTTTCGACTTACAACGTGTTGTTTAGGAAAAACAAGATAATTTCGCACGATGCGGGATTTCCTTAAAACGTGATTTTCTGAAAAATTTTGACGAAAGAAAATTCTCCTTTTGGTTCTCTTTAGATGCTACATGTTAAGACGTACACGCCACAACAATTCTTTTCGAGATACAACGTGTAGTTTTGGAGATACAAGCTAATTTTGTACGATGCGTTATTTCTTCTCGTAAAGAGTTTCCAATGCGTACGTATATGTCTTTACTCTGCAAAACTGTATTTCCTTATGAAGTGGTATTCTTACATATCCTTTCGAGAGAAAACTGTCCTGTGCCTTCTCTTTTGAGGCTACACACTTAGACATACACGCAACATGAAAGCTTTTCGACTTACAACGTGTTGTTTAGGAAAAACAAGATAATTTCGCACGATGCGGGATTTCCTTAAAACATGATTTTCTGAAAAATTTTGACGAAAGAAAATTCTCCTTTTGGTTCTCTTTAGATGCTACATGTTAAGACGTACACGCCACAACAATTCTTTTCGAGATACAACGTGTAGTTTTGGAGATACAAGCTAATTTTGTACGATGCGTTATTTCTTCTCGTAAAGAGTTTCCAATGCGTACGTATATGTCTTTACTCTGCAAAACTGTATTTCCTTATGAAGTGGTATTCTTACATATCCTTTCGAGAGAAAACTGTCCTGTGCCTTCTCTTTTGAGGCTACACACTTAGACATACACGCAACATGAAAGCTTTTCGACTTACAAAGTGTTGTTTAGGAAAAACAAGATAATTTCGCACGATGCGGGATTTCCTTAAAACGTGATTTTCTGAAAAATTTTGACGAAAGAAAATTCTCCTTTTGGTTCTCTTTAGATGCTACATGTTAAGACGTACACGCCACAACAATTCTTTTCGAGATACAACGTGTAGTTTTGGAGATACAAGCTAATTTTGTACGATGCGTTATTTCTTCTCGTAAAGAGTTTCCAATGCGTACGTATATGTCTTTACTCTGCAAAACTGTATTTCCTTATGAAGTGGTATTCTTACATATCCTTTCGAGAGAAAACTGTCCTGTGCCTTCTCTTTTGAGGCTACACACTTAGACATACACGCAACATGAAAGCTTTTCGACTTACAACGTGTTGTTTAGGAAAAACAAGATAATTTCGCACGATGCGGGATTTCCTTAAAACGTGATTTTCTGAAAAATTTTGACGAAAGAAAATTCTCCTTTTGGTTCTCTTTAGATGCTACATGTTAAGACGTACACGCCACAACAATTCTTTTCGAGATACAACGTGTAGTTTTGGAGATACAAGCTAATTTTGTACTATGCGTTATTTCTTCTCGTAAAGAGTTTCCAATGCGTACGTATATGTCTTTACTCTGCAAAACTGTATTTCCTCATGAAGTGGTATTCTTACATATCCTTTCGAGAGAAAACTGTCCTGTGCCTTCTCTTTTGAGGCTACACACTTAGACATACACGCAACATGAAAGCTTTTCGACTTACAACGTGTTGTTTAGGAAAAACAAGATAATATCGCACGATGCGGGATTTCCTTAAAACGTGATTTTCTGAAAAATTTTGACGAAAGAAAATTCTCCTTTTGGTTCTCTTTAGATGCTACATGTTAAGACGTACACGCCACAACAATTCTTTTCGAGATACAACGTGTAGTTTTGGAGATACAAGCTAATTTTGTACGATGCGTTATTTCTTCTCGTAAAGAGTTTCCAATGCGTACGTATATGTCTTTACTCTGCAAAACTGTATTTCCTTATGAAGTGGTATTCTTACATATCCTTTCGAGAGAAAACTGTCCTGTGCCTTCTCTTTTGAGGCTACACACGTAGACATACACGCAACATGAAAGCTTTTCGACTTACAACGTATTGTTTAGGAAAAACAAGATAATTTCGCACGATGCGGGATTTCCTTAAAACGTGATTTTCTGAAAAATTTTGACGAAAGAAAATTCTCCTTTTGGTTCTCTTTAGATGCTACATGTTAAGACGTACACGCCACAACAATTCTTTTCGAGATACAACGTGTAGTTTTGGAGATACAAGCTAATTTTGTACTATGCGTTATTTCTTCTCGTAAAGAGTTTCCAATGCGTACGTATATGTCTTTACTCTGCAAAACTGTATTTCCTTATGAAGTGGTATTCTTACATATCCTTTCGAGAGAAAACTGTCCTGTGCCTTCTCTTTTGAGGCTACACACTTAGACATACACGCAACATGAAAGCTTTTCGACTTACAACGTGTTGTTTAGGAAAAACAAGATAATTTCGCACGATGCGGGATTTCCTTAAAACGTGATTTTCTGAAAAATTTTGACGAAAGAAAATTCTCCTTTTGGTTCTCTTTAGATGCTACATGTTAAGACGTACACGCCACAACAATTCTTTTCGAGATACAACGTGTAGTTTTGGAGATACAAGCTAATTTTGTACGATGCGTTATTTCTTCTCGTAAAGAGTTTCCAATGCGTACGTATATGTCTTTACTCTACAAAACTGTATTTCCTTATGAAGTGGTATTCTTACATATCCTTTCGAGAGAAAACTGTCCTGTGCCTTCTGTTTTGAGGCTACACACTTAGACATACACGCAACATGAAAGCTTTTCGACTTACAACGAGTTGTTTAGGAAAAACAAGATAATTTCGCACGATGCGGGATTTCCTTAAAACGTGATTTTCTGAAAAATTTTGACGAAAGAAAATTCTCCTTTTGGTTCTCTTTAGATGCTACATGTTAAGACGTACACGCCACAACAATTCTTTTCGAGATACAACGTGTAGTTTTGGAGATACAAGCTAATTTTGTACGATGCGTTATTTCTTCTCGTAAAGAGTTTCCAATGCGTACGTATATGTCTTCACTCTGCAAAACTGTATTTCCTTATGAAGTGGTATTCTTACATATCCTTTCGAGAGAAAACTGTCCTGTGCCTTCTCTTTTGAAGCTACACACGTAGACATACACGCAACATGAAAGCTTTTCGACTTACAACGTATTGTTTAGGAAAAACAAGATAATTTCGCACGATGCGGGATTTCCTTAAAACGTGATTTTCTGAAAAATTTTGACGAAAGAAAATTCTCCTTTTGGTTCTCTTTAGATGCTACATGTTAAGACGTACACGCCACAACAATTCTTTTCGAGATACAACGTGTAGTTTTGGAGATACAAGCTAATTTTGTACTATGCGTTATTTCTTCTCGTAAAGAGTTTCCAATGCGTACGTATATGTCTTTACTCTGCAAAACTGTATTTCCTTATGAAGTGGTATTCTTACATATCCTTTCGAGAGAAAACTGTCCTGTGCCTTCTCTTTTGAGGCTACACACTTAGACATACACGCAACATGAAAGCTTTTCGACTTACAACGTGTTGTTTAGGAAAAACAAGATAATTTCGCACGATGCGGGATTTCCTTAAAACGTGATTTTCTGAAAAATTTTGACGAAAGAAAATTCTCCTTTTGGTTCTCTTTAGATGCTACATGTTAAGACGTACACGCCACAACAATTCTTTTCGAGATACAACGTGTAGTTTTGGAGATACAAGCTAATTTTGTACGATGCGTTATTTCTTCTCGTAAAGAGTTTCCAATGCGTACGTATATGTCTTTACTCTACAAAACTGTATTTCCTTATGAAGTGGTATTCTTACATATCCTTTCGAGAGAAAACTGTCCTGTGCCTTCTCTTTTGAGGCTACACACTTAGACATACACGCAACATGAAAGCTTTTCGACTTACAACGAGTTGTTTAGGAAAAACAAGATAATTTCGCACGATGCGGGATTTCCTTAAAACGTGATTTTCTGAAAAATTTTGACGAAAGAAAATTCTCCTTTTGGTTCTCTTTAGATGCTACATGTTAAGACGTACACGACACAACAATTCTTTTCGAGATACAACGTGTAGTTTTGGAGATACAAGCTAATTTTGTACGATGCGTTATTTCTTCTCGTAAAGAGTTTCCAATGCGTACGTATATGTCTTTACTCTGCAAAACTGTATTTCCTTATGAAGTGGTATAATTACATATCCTTTCGAGAGAAAACTGTCCTGTGCCTTCTCTTTTGAGGCTACACACGTAGACATACACGCAACATGAAAGCTTTTCGACTTACAACGTGTTGTTTAGGAAAAACAAGATAATTTCGCACGATGCGGGATTCCCTTAAAACGTGATTTTCTGAAAAATTTTGACGAAAGAAAATTCTCCTTTTGGTTCTCTTTAGATGCTACATGTTAAGACGTACACGCCACAACAATTCTTTTCGAGATACAACGTGTAGTTTTGGAGATACAAGCTAATTTTGTACGATGCGTTATTTCTTCTCGTAAAGAGTTTCCAATGCGTACGTATATGTCTTTACTCTGCAAAACTGTATTTCCTTATGAAGTGGTATTCTTACATATCCTTTCGAGAGAAAACTGTCCTGTGCCTTCTCTTTTGAGGCTACACACTTAGACATACACGCAACATGAAAGCTTTTCGACTTACAACGTGTTGTTTAGGAAAAACAAGATAATTTCGCACGATGCGGGATTTCCTTAAAACATGATTTTCTGAAAAATTTTGACGAAAGAAAATTCTCCTTTTGGTTCTCTTTAGATGCTACATGTTAAGACGTACACGCCACAACAATTCTTTTCGAGATACAACGTGTAGTTTTGGAGATACAAGCTAATTTTGTACGATGCGTTATTTCTTCTCGTAAAGAGTTTCCAATGCGTACGTATATGTCTTTACTCTGCAAAACTGTATTTCCTTATGAAGTGGTATTCTTACATATCCTTTCGAGAGAAAACTGTCCTGTGCCTTCTCTTTTGAGGCTACACACTTAGACATACACGCAACATGAAAGCTTTTCGACTTACAAAGTGTTGTTTAGGAAAAACAAGATAATTTCGCACGATGCGGGATTTCCTTAAAACGTGATTTTCTGAAAAATTTTGACGAAAGAAAATTCTCCTTTTGGTTCTCTTTAGATGCTACATGTTAAGACGTACACGCCACAACAATTCTTTTCGAGATACAACGTGTAGTTTTGGAGATACAAGCTAATTTTGTACGATGCGTTATTTCTTCTCGTAAAGAGTTTCCAATGCGTACGTATATGTCTTTACTCTGCAAAACTGTATTTCCTTATGAAGTGGTATTCTTACATATCCTTTCGAGAGAAAACTGTCCTGTGCCTTCTCTTTTGAGGCTACACACTTAGACATACACGCAACATGAAAGCTTTTCGACTTACAACGTGTTGTTTAGGAAAAACAAGATAATTTCGCACGATGCGGGATTTCCTTAAAACGTGATTTTCTGAAAAATTTTGACGAAAGAAAATTCTCCTTTTGGTTCTCTTTAGATGCTACATGTTAAGACGTACACGCCACAACAATTCTTTTCGAGATACAACGTGTAGTTTTGGAGATACAAGCTAATTTTGTACTATGCGTTATTTCTTCTCGTAAAGAGTTTCCAATGCGTACGTATATGTCTTTACTCTGCAAAACTGTATTTCCTCATGAAGTGGTATTCTTACATATCCTTTCGAGAGAAAACTGTCCTGTGCCTTCTCTTTTGAGGCTACACACTTAGACATACACGCAACATGAAAGCTTTTCGACTTACAACGTGTTGTTTAGGAAAAACAAGATAATATCGCACGATGCGGGATTTCCTTAAAACGTGATTTTCTGAAAAATTTTGACGAAAGAAAATTCTCCTTTTGGTTCTCTTTAGATGCTACATGTTAAGACGTACACGCCACAACAATTCTTTTCGAGATACAACGTGTAGTTTTGGAGATACAAGCTAATTTTGTACGATGCGTTATTTCTTCTCGTAAAGAGTTTCCAATGCGTACGTATATGTCTTTACTCTGCAAAACTGTATTTCCTTATGAAGTGGTATTCTTACATATCCTTTCGAGAGAAAACTGTCCTGTGCCTTCTCTTTTGAGGCTACACACTTAGACATACACGCAACATGAAAGCTTTTCGACTTACAACGTGTTGTTTAGGAAAAACAAGATAATTTCGCACGATGCGGGATTTCCTTAAAACGTGATTTTCTGAAAAATTTTGACGAAAGAAAATTCTCCTTTTGGTTCTCTTTAGATGCTACATGTTAAGACGTACACGCCACAACAATTCTTTTCGAGATACAACGTGTAGTTTTGGAGATACAAGCTAATTTTGTACGATGCGTTATTTCTTCTCGTAAAGAGTTTCCAATGCGTACGTATATGTCTTTACTCTACAAAACTGTATTTCCTTATGAAGTGGTATTCTTACATATCCTTTCGAGAGAAAACTGTCCTGTGCCTTCTCTTTTGAGGCTACACACTTAGACATACACGCAACATGAAAGCTTTTCGACTTACAACGAGTTGTTTAGGAAAAACAAGATAATTTCGCACGATGCGGGATTTCCTTAAAACGTGATTTTCTGAAAAATTTTGACGAAAGAAAATTCTCCTTTTGGTTCTCTTTAGATGCTACATGTTAAGACGTACACGACACAACAATTCTTTTCGAGATACAACGTGTAGTTTTGGAGATACAAGCTAATTTTGTACGATGCGTTATTTCTTCTCGTAAAGAGTTTCCAATGCGTACGTATATGTCTTTACTCTGCAAAACTGTATTTCCTTATGAAGTGGTATTCTTACATATCCTTTCGAGAGAAAACTGTCCTGTGCCTTCTCTTTTGAGGCTACACACGTAGACATACACGCAACATGAAAGCTTTTCGACTTACAACGTGTTGTTTAGGAAAAACAAGATAATTTCGCACGATGCGGGATTCCCTTAAAACGTGATTTTCTGAAAAATTTTGACGAAAGAAAATTCTCCTTTTGGTTCTCTTTAGATGCTACATGTTAAGACGTACACGCCACAACAATTCTTTTCGAGATACAACGTGTAGTTTTGGAGATACAAGCTAATTTTGTACGATGCGTTATTTCTTCTCGTAAAGAGTTTCCAATGCGTACGTATATGTCTTTACTCTGCAAAACTGTATTTCCTTATGAAGTGGTATTCTTACATATCCTTTCGAGAGAAAACTGTCCTGTGCCTTCTCTTTTGAGGCTACACACTTAGACATACACGCAACATGAAAGCTTTTCGACTTACAACGTGTTGTTTAGGAAAAACAAGATAATTTCGCACGATGCGGGATTTCCTTAAAACATGATTTTCTGAAAAATTTTGACGAAAGAAAATTCTCCTTTTGGTTCTCTTTAGATGCTACATGTTAAGACGTACACGCCACAACAATTCTTTTCGAGATACAACGTGTAGTTTTGGAGATACAAGCTAATTTTGTACGATGCGTTATTTCTTCTCGTAAAGAGTTTCCAATGCGTACGTATATGTCTTTACTCTGCAAAACTGTATTTCCTTATGAAGTGGTATTCTTACATATCCTTTCGAGAGAAAACTGTCCTGTGCCTTCTCTTTTGAGGCTACACACTTAGACATACACGCAACATGAAAGCTTTTCGACTTACAAAGTGTTGTTTAGGAAAAACAAGATAATTTCGCACGATGCGGGATTTCCTTAAAACGTGATTTTCTGAAAAATTTTGACGAAAGAAAATTCTCCTTTTGGTTCTCTTTAGATGCTACATGTTAAGACGTACACGCCACAACAATTCTTTTCGAGATACAACGTGTAGTTTTGGAGATACAAGCTAATTTTGTACGATGCGTTATTTCTTCTCGTAAAGAGTTTCCAATGCGTACGTATATGTCTTTACTCTGCAAAACTGTATTTCCTTATGAAGTGGTATTCTTACATATCCTTTCGAGAGAAAACTGTCCTGTGCCTTCTCTTTTGAGGCTACACACTTAGACATACACGCAACATGAAAGCTTTTCGACTTACAACGTGTTGTTTAGGAAAAACAAGATAATTTCGCACGATGCGGGATTTCCTTAAAACGTGATTTTCTGAAAAATTTTGACGAAAGAAAATTCTCCTTTTGGTTCTCTTTAGATGCTACATGTTAAGACGTACACGCCACAACAATTCTTTTCGAGATACAACGTGTAGTTTTGGAGATACAAGCTAATTTTGTACTATGCGTTATTTCTTCTCGTAAAGAGTTTCCAATGCGTACGTATATGTCTTTACTCTGCAAAACTGTATTTCCTCATGAAGTGGTATTCTTACATATCCTTTCGAGAGAAAACTGTCCTGTGCCTTCTCTTTTGAGGCTACACACTTAGACATACACGCAACATGAAAGCTTTTCGACTTACAACGTGTTGTTTAGGAAAAACAAGATAATATCGCACGATGCGGGATTTCCTTAAAACGTGATTTTCTGAAAAATTTTGACGAAAGAAAATTCTCCTTTTGGTTCTCTTTAGATGCTACATGTTAAGACGTACACGCCACAACAATTCTTTTCGAGATACAACGTGTAGTTTTGGAGATACAAGCTAATTTTGTACGATGCGTTATTTCTTCTCGTAAAGAGTTTCCAATGCGTACGTATATGTCTTTACTCTGCAAAACTGTATTTCCTTATGAAGTGGTATTCTTACATATCCTTTCGAGAGAAAACTGTCCTGTGCCTTCTCTTTTGAGGCTACACACGTAGACATACACGCAACATGAAAGCTTTTCGACTTACAACGTACTGTTTAGGAAAAACAAGATAATTTCGCACGATGCGGGATTTCCTTAAAACGTGATTTTCTGAAAAATTTTGACGAAAGAAAATTCTCCTTTTGGTTCTCTTTAGATGCTACATGTTAAGACGTACACGCCACAACAATTCTTTTCGAGATACAACGTGTAGTTTTGGAGATACAAGCTAATTTTGTACTATGCGTTATTTCTTCTCGTAAAGAGTTTCCAATGCGTACGTATATGTCTTTACTCTGCAAAACTGTATTTCCTTATGAAGTGGTATTCTTACATATCCTTTCGAGAGAAAACTGTCCTGTGCCTTCTCTTTTGAGGCTACACACTTAGACATACACGCAACATGAAAGCTTTTCGACTTACAACGTGTTGTTTAGGAAAAACAAGATAATTTCGCACGATGCGGGATTTCCTTAAAACGTGATTTTCTGAAAAATTTTGACGAAAGAAAATTCTCCTTTTGGTTCTCTTTAGATGCTACATGTTAAGACGTACACGCCACAACAATTCTTTTCGAGATACAACGTGTAGTTTTGGAGATACAAGCTAATTTTGTACGATGCGTTATTTCTTCTCGTAAAGAGTTTCCAATGCGTACGTATATGTCTTTACTCTACAAAACTGTATTTCCTTATGAAGTGGTATTCTTACATATCCTTTCGAGAGAAAACTGTCCTATGCCTTCTGTTTTGAGGCTACACACTTAGACATACACGCAACATGAAAGCTTTTCGACTTACAACGAGTTGTTTAGGAAAAACAAGATAATTTCGCACGATGCGGGATTTCCTTAAAACGTGATTTTCTGAAAAATTTTGACGAAAGAAAATTCTCCTTTTGGTTCTCTTTAGATGCTACATGTTAAGACGTACACGCCACAACAATTCTTTTCGAGATACAACGTGTAGTTTTGGAGATACAAGCTAATTTTGTACGATGCGTTATTTCTTCTCCTAAAGAGTTTCCAATGCGTACGTATATGTCTTTACTCTGCAAAACTGTATTTCCTTATGAAGTGGTATTCTTACATATCCTTTCGAGAGAAAACTGTCCTGTGCCTTCTCTTTTGAGGCTACACACTTAGACATACACGCAACATGAAAGCTTTTCGACTTACAACGTGTTGTTTAGGAAAAACAAGATAATTTCGCACGATGCGGGATTTCCTTAAAACGTGATTTTCTGAAAAATTTTGACGAAAGAAAATTCTCCTTTTGGTTCTCTTTAGATGCTACATGTTAAGACGTACACGCCACAACAATTCTTTTCGAGATACAACGTGTAGTTTTGGAGATACAAGCTAATTTTGTACTATGCGTTATTTCTTCTCGTAAAGAGTTTCCAATGCGTACGTATATGTCTTTACTCTACAAAACTGTATTTCCTTATGAAGTGGTATTCTTACATATCCTTTCGAGAGAAAACTGTCCTGTGCCTTCTCTTTTGAGGCTACACACTTAGACATACACGCAACATGAAAGCTTTTCGACTTACAACGAGTTGTTTAGGAAAAACAAGATAATTTCGCACGATGCGGGATTTCCTTAAAACGTGATTTTCTGAAAAATTTTGACGAAAGAAAATTCTCCTTTTGGTTCTCTTTAGATGCTACATGTTAAGACGTACACGACACAACAATTCTTTTCGAGATACAACGTGTAGTTTTGGAGATACAAGCTAATTTTGTACGATGCGTTATTTCTTCTCGTAAAGAGTTTCCAATGCGTACGTATATGTCTTTACTCTGCAAAACTGTATTTCCTTATGAAGTGGTATTCTTACATATCCTTTCGAGAGAAAACTGTCCTGTGCCTTCTCTTTTGAGGCTACACACTTAGACATACACGCAACATGAAAGCTTTTCGACTTACAAAGTGTTGTTTAGGAAAAACAAGATAATTTCGCACGATGCGGGATTTCCTTAAAACGTGATTTTCTGAAAAATTTTGACGAAAGAAAATTCTCCTTTTGGTTCTCTTTAGATGCTACATGTTAAGACGTACACGCCACAACAATTCTTTTCGAGATACAACGTGTAGTTTTGGAGATACAAGCTAATTTTGTACGATGCGTTATTTCTTCTCGTAAAGAGTTTCCAATGCGTACGTATATGTCTTTACTCTGCAAAACTGTATTTCCTTATGAAGTGGTATTCTTACATATCCTTTCGAGAGAAAACTGTCCTGTGCCTTCTCTTTTGAGGCTACACACTTAGACATACACGCAACATGAAAGCTTTTCGACTTACAACGTGTTGTTTAGGAAAAACAAGATAATTTCGCACGATGCGGGATTTCCTTAAAACGTGATTTTCTGAAAAATTTTGACGAAAGAAAATTCTCCTTTTGGTTCTCTTTAGATGCTACATGTTAAGACGTACACGCCACAACAATTCTTTTCGAGATACAACGTGTAGTTTTGGAGATACAAGCTAATTTTGTACTATGCGTTATTTCTTCTCGTAAAGAGTTTCCAATGCGTACGTATATGTCTTTACTCTGCAAAACTGTATTTCCTCATGAAGTGGTATTCTTACATATCCTTTCGAGAGAAAACTGTCCTGTGCCTTCTCTTTTGAGGCTACACACTTAGACATACACGCAACATGAAAGCTTTTCGACTTACAACGTGTTGTTTAGGAAAAACAAGATAATATCGCACGATGCGGGATTTCCTTAAAACGTGATTTTCTGAAAAATTTTGACGAAAGAAAATTCTCCTTTTGGTTCTCTTTAGATGCTACATGTTAAGACGTACACGCCACAACAATTCTTTTCGAGATACAACGTGTAGTTTTGGAGATACAAGCTAATTTTGTACGATGCGTTATTTCTTCTCGTAAAGAGTTTCCAATGCGTACGTATATGTCTTTACTCTGCAAAACTGTATTTCCTTATGAAGTGGTATTCTTACATATCCTTTCGAGAGAAAACTGTCCTGTGCCTTCTCTTTTGAGGCTACACACGTAGACATACACGCAACATGAAAGCTTTTCGACTTACAACGTACTGTTTAGGAAAAACAAGATAATTTCGCACGATGCGGGATTTCCTTAAAACGTGATTTTCTGAAAAATTTTGACGAAAGAAAATTCTCCTTTTGGTTCTCTTTAGATGCTACATGTTAAGACGTACACGCCACAACAATTCTTTTCGAGATACAACGTGTAGTTTTGGAGATACAAGCTAATTTTGTACTATGCGTTATTTCTTCTCGTAAAGAGTTTCCAATGCGTACGTATATGTCTTTACTCTGCAAAACTGTATTTCCTTATGAAGTGGTATTCTTACATATCCTTTCGAGAGAAAACTGTCCTGTGCCTTCTCTTTTGAGGCTACACACTTAGACATACACGCAACATGAAAGCTTTTCGACTTACAACGTGTTGTTTAGGAAAAACAAGATAATTTCGCACGATGCGGGATTTCCTTAAAACGTGATTTTCTGAAAAATTTTGACGAAAGAAAATTCTCCTTTTGGTTCTCTTTAGATGCTACATGTTAAGACGTACACGCCACAACAATTCTTTTCGAGATACAACGTGTAGTTTTGGAGATACAAGCTAATTTTGTACGATGCGTTATTTCTTCTCGTAAAGAGTTTCCAATGCGTACGTATATGTCTTTACTCTACAAAACTGTATTTCCTTATGAAGTGGTATTCTTACATATCCTTTCGAGAGAAAACTGTCCTATGCCTTCTGTTTTGAGGCTACACACTTAGACATACACGCAACATGAAAGCTTTTCGACTTACAACGAGTTGTTTAGGAAAAACAAGATAATTTCGCACGATGCGGGATTTCCTTAAAACGTGATTTTCTGAAAAATTTTGACGAAAGAAAATTCTCCTTTTGGTTCTCTTTAGATGCTACATGTTAAGACGTACACGCCACAACAATTCTTTTCGAGATACAACGTGTAGTTTTGGAGATACAAGCTAATTTTGTACGATGCGTTATTTCTTCTCGTAAAGAGTTTCCAATGCGTACGTATATGTCTTTACTCTGCAAAACTGTATTTCCTTATGAAGTGGTATTCTTACATATCCTTTCGAGAGAAAACTGTCCTGTGCCTTCTCTTTTGAGGCTACACACGTAGACATACACGCAACATGAAAGCTTTTCGACTTACAACGTATTGTTTAGGAAAAACAAGATAATTTCGCACGATGCGGGATTTCCTTAAAACGTGATTTTCTGAAAAATTTTGACGAAAGAAAATTCTCCTTTTGGTTCTCTTTAGATGCTACATGTTAAGACGTACACGCCACAACAATTCTTTTCGAGATACAACGTGTAGTTTTGGAGATACAAGCTAATTTTGTACTATGCGTTATTTCTTCTCGTAAAGAGTTTCCAATGCGTACGTATATGTCTTTACTCTGCAAAACTGTATTTCCTTATGAAGTGGTATTCTTACATATCCTTTCGAGAGAAAACTGTCCTGTGCCTTCTCTTTTGAGGCTACACACTTAGACATACACGCAACATGAAAGCTTTTCGACTTACAACGTGTTGTTTAGGAAAAACAAGATAATTTCGCACGATGCGGGATTTCCTTAAAACGTGATTTTCTGAAAAATTTTGACGAAAGAAAATTCTCCTTTTGGTTCTCTTTAGATGCTACATGTTAAGACGTACACGCCACAACAATTCTTTTCGAGATACAACGTGTAGTTTTGGAGATACAAGCTAATTTTGTACTATGCGTTATTTCTTCTCGTAAAGAGTTTCCAATGCGTACGTATATGTCTTTACTCTACAAAACTGTATTTCCTTATGAAGTGGTATTCTTACATATCCTTTCGAGAGAAAACTGTCCTGTGCCTTCTCTTTTGAGGCTACACACTTAGACATACACGCAACATGAAAGCTTTTCGACTTACAACGAGTTGTTTAGGAAAAACAAGATAATTTCGCACGATGCGGGATTTCCTTAAAACGTGATTTTCTGAAAAATTTTGACGAAAGAAAATTCTCCTTTTGGTTCTCTTTAGATGCTACATGTTAAGACGTACACGACACAACAATTCTTTTCGAGATACAACGTGTAGTTTTGGAGATACAAGCTAATTTTGTACGATGCGTTATTTCTTCTCGTAAAGAGTTTCCAATGCGTACGTATATGTCTTTACTCTGCAAAACTGTATTTCCTTATGAAGTGGTATTCTTACATATCCTTTCAAGAGAAAACTGTCCTGTGCCTTCTCTTTTGAGGCTACACACGTAGACATACACGCAACATGAAAGCTTTTCGACTTACAACGTGTTGTTTAGGAAAAACAAGATAATTTCGCACGATGCGGGATTTCCTTAAAACGTGATTTTCTGAAAAATTTTGACGAAAGAAAATTCTCCTTTTGGTTCTCTTTAGATGCTACATGTTAAGACGTACACGCCACAACAATTCTTTTCGAGATACAACGTGTAGTTTTGGAGATACAAGCTAATTTTGTACGATGCGTTATTTCTTCTCGTAAAGAGTTTCCAATGCGTACGTATATGTCTTTACTCTGCAAAACTGTATTTCCTTATGAAGTGGTATTCTTACATATCCTTTCGAGAGAAAACTGTCCTGTGCCTTCTCTTTTGAGGCTACACACTTAGACATACACGCAACATGAAAGCTTTTCGACTTACAACGTGTTGTTTAGGAAAAACAAGATAATTTCGCACGATGCGGGATTTCCTTAAAACGTGATTTTCTGAAAAATTTTGACGAAAGAAAATTCTCCTTTTGGTTCTCTTTAGATGCTACATGTTAAGACGTACACGCCACAACAATTCTTTTCGAGATACAACGTGTAGTTTTGGAGATACAAGCTAATTTTGTACTATGCGTTATTTCTTCTCGTAAAGAGTTTCCAATGCGTACGTATATGTCTTTACTCTGCAAAACTGTATTTCCTTATGAAGTGGTATTCTTACATATCCTTTCGAGAGAAAACTGTCCTGTGCCTTCTCTTTTGAGGCTACACACTTAGACATACACGCAACATGAAAGCTTTTCGACTTACAACGTGTTGTTTAGGAAAAACAAGATAATATCGCACGATGCGGGATTTCCTTAAAACGTGATTTTCTGAAAAATTTTGACGAAAGAAAATTCTCCTTTTGGTTCTCTTTAGATGCTACATGTTAAGACGTACACGCCACAACAATTCTTTTCGAGATACAACGTGTAGTTTTGGAGATACAAGCTAATTTTGTACGATGCGTTATTTCTTCTCGTAAAGAGTTTCCAATGCGTACGTATATGTCTTTACTCTGCAAAACTGTATTTCCTTATGAAGTGGTATTCTTACATATCCTTTCGAGAGAAAACTGTCCTGTGCCTTCTCTTTTGAGGCTACACACGTAGACATACACGCAACATGAAAGCTTTTCGACTTACAACGTACTGTTTAGGAAAAACAAGATAATTTCGCACGATGCGGGATTTCCTTAAAACGTGATTTTCTGAAAAATTTTGACGAAAGAAAATTCTCCTTTTGGTTCTCTTTAGATGCTACATGTTAAGACGTACACGCCACAACAATTCTTTTCGAGATACAACGTGTAGTTTTGGAGATACAAGCTAATTTTGTACTATGCGTTATTTCTTCTCGTAAAGAGTTTCCAATGCGTACGTATATGTCTTTACTCTGCAAAACTGTATTTCCTTATGAAGTGGTATTCTTACATATCCTTTCGAGAGAAAACTGTCCTGTGCCTTCTCTTTTGAGGCTACACACTTAGACATACACGCAACATGAAAGCTTTTCGACTTACAACGTGTTGTTTAGGAAAAACAAGATAATTTCGCACGATGCGGGATTTCCTTAAAACGTGATTTTCTGAAAAATTTTGACGAAAGAAAATTCTCCTTTTGGTTCTCTTTAGATGCTACATGTTAAGACGTACACGCCACAACAATTCTTTCCGAGATACAACGTGTAGTTTTGGAGATACAAGCTAATTTTGTACGATGCGTTATTTCTTCTCGTAAAGAGTTTCCAATGCGTACGTATATGTCTTTACTCTACAAAACTGTATTTCCTTATGAAGTGGTATTCTTACATATCCTTTCGAGAGAAAACTGTCCTATGCCTTCTGTTTTGAGGCTACACACTTAGACATACACGCAACATGAAAGCTTTTCGACTTACAACGAGTTGTTTAGGAAAAACAAGATAATTTCGCACGATGCGGGATTTCCTTAAAACGTGATTTTCTGAAAAATTTTGACGAAAGAAAATTCTCCTTTTGGTTCTCTTTAGATGCTACATGTTAAGACGTACACGCCACAACAATTCTTTTCGAGATACAACGTGTAGTTTTGGAGATACAAGCTAATTTTGTACGATGCGTTATTTCTTCTCGTAAAGAGTTTCCAATGCGTACGTATATGTCTTTACTCTGCAAAACTGTATTTCCTTATGAAGTGGTATTCTTACATATCCTTTCGAGAGAAAACTGTCCTGTGCCTTCTCTTTTGAGGCTACACACGTAGACATACACGCAACATGAAAGCTTTTCGACTTACAACGTATTGTTTAGGAAAAACAAGATAATTTCGCACGATGCGGGATTTCCTTAAAACGTGATTTTCTGAAAAATTTTGACGAAAGAAAATTCTCCTTTTGGTTCTCTTTAGATGCTACATGTTAAGACGTACACGCCACAACAATTCTTTTCGAGATACAACGTGTAGTTTTGGAGATACAAGCTAATTTTGTACTATGCGTTATTTCTTCTCGTAAAGAGTTTCCAATGCGTACGTATATGTCTTTACTCTGCAAAACTGTATTTCCTTATGAAGTGGTATTCTTACATATCCTTTCGAGAGAAAACTGTCCTGTGCCTTCTCTTTTGAGGCTACACACTTAGACATACACGCAACATGAAAGCTTTTCGACTTACAACGTGTTGTTTAGGAAAAACAAGATAATTTCGCACGATGCGGGATTTCCTTAAAACGTGATTTTCTGAAAAATTTTGACGAAAGAAAATTCTCCTTTTGGTTCTCTTTAGATGCTACATGTTAAGACGTACACGCCACAACAATTCTTTTCGAGATACAACGTGTAGTTTTGGAGATACAAGCTAATTTTGTACTATGCGTTATTTCTTCTCGTAAAGAGTTTCCAATGCGTACGTATATGTCTTTACTCTACAAAACTGTATTTCCTTATGAAGTGGTATTCTTACATATCCTTTCGAGAGAAAACTGTCCTGTGCCTTCTCTTTTGAGGCTACACACTTAGACATACACGCAACATGAAAGCTTTCGACTTACAACGAGTTGTTTAGGAAAAACAAGATAATTTCGCACGATGCGGGATTTCCTTAAAACGTGATTTTCTGAAAAATTTTGACGAAAGAAAATTCTCCTTTTGGTTCTCTTTAGATGCTACATGTTAAGACGTACACGACACAACAATTCTTTTCGAGATACAACGTGTAGTTTTGGAGATACAAGCTAATTTTGTACGATGCGTTATTTCTTCTCGTAAAGAGTTTCCAATGCGTACGTATATGTCTTTACTCTGCAAAACTGTATTTCCTTATGAAGTGGTATTCTTACATATCCTTTCAAGAGAAAACTGTACTGTGCCTTCTCTTTTGAGGCTACACACGTAGACATACACGCAACATGAAAGCTTTTCGACTTACAACGTGTTGTTTAGGAAAAACAAGATAATTTCGCACGATGCGGGATTTCCTTAAAACGTGATTTTCTGAAAAATTTTGACGAAAGAAAATTCTCCTTTTGGTTCTCTTTAGATGCTACATGTTAAGACGTACACGCCACAACAATTCTTTTCGAGATACAACGTGTAGTTTTGGAGATACAAGCTAATTTTGTACGATGCGTTATTTCTTCTCGTAAAGAGTTTCCAATGCGTACGTATATGTCTTTACTCTGCAAAACTGTATTTCCTTATGAAGTGGTATTCTTACATATCCTTTCGAGAGAAAACTGTCCTGTGCCTTCTCTTTTGAGGCTACACACTTAGACATACACGCAACATGAAAGCTTTTCGACTTACAACGTGTTGTTTAGGAAAAACAAGATAATTTCGCACGATGCGGGATTTCCTTAAAACGTGATTTTCTGAAAAATTTTGACGAAAGAAAATTCTCCTTTTGGTTCTCTTTAGATGCTACATGTTAAGACGTACACGCCACAACAATTCTTTTCGAGATACAACGTGTAGTTTTGGAGATACAAGCTAATTTTGTACTATGCGTTATTTCTTCTCGTAAAGAGTTTCCAATGCGTACGTATATGTCTTTACTCTGCAAAACTGTATTTCCTTATGAAGTGGTATTCTTACATATCCTTTCGAGAGAAAACTGTCCTGTGCCTTCTCTTTTGAGGCTACACACTTAGACATACACGCAACATGAAAGCTTTTCGACTTACAACGTGTTGTTTAGGAAAAACAAGATAATATCGCACGATGCGGGATTTCCTTAAAACGTGATTTTCTGAAAAATTTTGACGAAAGAAAATTCTCCTTTTGGTTCTCTTTAGATGCTACATGTTAAGACGTACACGCCACAACAATTCTTTTCGAGATACAACGTGTAGTTTTGGAGATACAAGCTAATTTTGTACGATGCGTTATTTCTTCTCGTAAAGAGTTTCCAATGCGTACGTATATGTCTTTACTCTGCAAAACTGTATTTCCTTATGAAGTGGTATTCTTACATATCCTTTCGAGAGAAAACTGTCCTGTGCCTTCTCTTTTGAGGCTACACACGTAGACATACACGCAACATGAAAGCTTTTCGACTTACAACGTGTTGTTTAGGAAAAACAAGATAATTTCGCACGATGCGGGATTTCCTTAAAACGTGATTTTCTGAAAAATTTTGACGAAAGAAAATTCTCCTTTTGGTTCTCTTTAGATGCTACATGTTAAGACGTACACGCCACAACAATTCTTTTCGAGATACAACGTGTAGTTTTGGAGATACAAGCTAATTTTGTACTATGCGTTATTTCTTCTCGTAAAGAGTTTCCAATGCGTACGTATATGTCTTTACTCTGCAAAACTGTATTTCCTTATGAAGTGGTATTCTTACATATCCTTTCGAGAGAAAACTGTCCTGTGCCTTCTCTTTTGAGGCTACACACTTAGACATACACGCAACATGAAAGCTTTTCGACGTACAACGTGTTGTTTAGGAAAAACAAGATAATTTCGCACGATGCGGGATTTCCTTAAAACGTGATTTTCTGAAAAATTTTGACGAAAGAAAATTCTCCTTTTGGTTCTCTTTAGATGCTACATGTTAAGACGTACACGCCACAACAATTCTTTTCGAGATACAACGTGTAGTTTTGGAGATACAAGCTAATTTTGTACGATGCGTTATTTCTTCTCGTAAAGAGTTTCCAATGCGTACGTATATGTCTTTACTCTGCAAAACTGTATTTCCTTATGAAGTGGTATTCTTACATATCCTTTCGAGAGAAAACTGTCCTGTGCCTTCTCTTTTGAGGCTACACACTTAGACATACACGCAACATGAAAGCTTTTCGACTTACAAAGTGTTGTTTAGGAAAAACAAGATAATTTCGCACGATGCGGGATTTCCTTAAAACGTGATTTTCTGAAAAATTTTGACGAAAGAAAATTCTCCTTTTGGTTCTCTTTAGATGCTACATGTTAAGACGTACACGCCACAACAATTCTTTTCGAGATACAACGTGTAGTTTTGGAGATACAAGCTAATTTTGTACGATGCGTTATTTCTTCTCGTAAAGAGTTTCCAATGCGTACGTATATGTCTTTACTCTGCAAAACTGTATTTCCTTATGAAGTGGTATTCTTACATATCCTTTCGAGAGAAAACTGTCCTGTGCCTTCTCTTTTGAGGCTACACACTTAGACATACACGCAACATGAAAGCTTTTCGACTTACAACGTGTTGTTTAGGAAAAACAAGATAATTTCGCACGATGCGGGATTTCCTTAAAACATGATTTTCTGAAAAATTTTGACGAAAGAAAATTCTCCTTTTGGTTCTCTTTAGATGCTACATGTTAAGACGTACACGCCACAACAATTCTTTTCGAGATACAACGTGTAGTTTTGGAGATACAAGCTAATTTTGTACGATGCGTTATTTCTTCTCGTAAAGAGTTTCCAATGCGTACGTATATGTCTTTACTCTGCAAAACTGTATTTCCTTATGAAGTGGTATTCTTACATGTCCTTTCGAGAGAAAACTGTCCTGTGCCTTCTCTTTTGAGGCTACACACTTAGACATACACGCAACATGAAAGCTTTTCGACTTACAACGTGTTGTTTAGGAAAAACAAGATAATTTCGCACGATGCGGGATTTCCTTAAAACGTGATTTTCTGAAAAATTTGACGAAAGAAAATTCTCCTTTTGGTTCTCTTTAGATGCTACATCTTAAGACGTACACGCCACAACAATTCTTTTCGAGATACAACGTGTAGTTTTGGAGATACAAGCTAATTTTGTACGATGCGTTATTTCTTCTCGTAAAGAGTTTCCAATGCGTACGTATATGTCTTTACTCTGCAAAACTGTATTTCCTTATGAAGTGGTATTCTTACATATCCTTTCGAGAGAAAACTGTCCTGTGCCTTCTCTTTTGAGGCTACACACTTAGACATACACGCAACATGAAAGCTTTTCGACTTACAACGTGTTGTTTAGGAAAAACAAGATAATTTCGCACGATGCGGGATTTCCTTAAAACGTGATTTTCTGAAAAATTTTGACGAAAGAAAATTCTCCTTTTGGTTCTCTTTAGATGCTACATGTTAAGACGTACACGCCACAACAATTCTTTTCGAGATACAACGTGTAGTTTTGGAGATACAAGCTAATTTTGTACTATGCGTTATTTCTTCTCGTAAAGAGTTTCCAATGCGTACGTATATGTCTTTACTCTGCAAAACTGTATTTCCTTATGAAGTGGTATTCTTACATATCCTTTCGAGAGAAAACTGTCCTGTGCCTTCTCTTTTGAGGCTACACACTTAGACATACACGCAACATGAAAGCTTTTCGACTTACAACGTGTTGTTTAGGAAAAACAAGATAATATCGCACGATGCGGGATTTCCTTAAAACGTGATTTTCTGAAAAATTTTGACCAAAGAAAATTCTCCTTTTGGTTCTCTTTAGATGCTACATGTTAAGACGTACACGCCACAACAATTCTTTTCGAGATACAACGTGTAGTTTTGGAGATACAAGCTAATTTTGTACTATGCGTTATTTCTTCTCGTAAAGAGTTTCCAATGCGTACGTATATGTCTTTACTCTGCAAAACTGTATTTCCTTATGAAGTGGTATTCTTACATATCCTTTCGAGAGAAAACTGTCCTGTGCCTTCTCTTTTGAGGCTACACACTTAGACATACACGCAACATGAAAGCTTTTCGACTTACAACGTGTTGTTTAGGAAAAACAAGATAATTTCGCACGATGCGGGATTTCCTTAAAACGTGATTTTCTGAAAAATTTTGACGAAAGAAAATTCTCCTTTTGGTTCTCTTTAGATGCTACATGTTAAGACGTACACGCCACAACAATTCTTTTCGAGATACAACGTGTAGTTTTGGAGATACAAGCTAATTTTGTACTATGCGTTATTTCTTCTCGTAAAGAGTTTCCAATGCGTACGTATATGTCTTTACTCTGCAAAACTGTATTTCCTTATGAAGTGGTATTCTTACATATCCTTTCGAGAGAAAACTGTCCTGTGCCTTCTCTTTTGAGGCTACACACTTAGACATACACGCAACATGAAAGCTTTTCGACTTACAACGTGTTGTTTAGGAAAAACAAGATAATATCGCACGATGCGGGATTTCCTTAAAACGTGATTTTCTGAAAAATTTTGACCAAAGAAAATTCTCCTTTTGGTTCTCTTTAGATGCTACATGTTAAGACGTACACGCCACAACAATTATTTTCGAGATACAACGTGTAGTTTTGGAGATACAAGCTAATTTTGTACTATGCGTTATTTCTTCTCGTAAAGAGTTTCCAATGCGTACGTATATGTCTTTACTCTGCAAAACTGTATTTCCTTATGAAGTGGTATTCTTACATATCCTTTCGAGAGAAAACTGTCCTGTGCCTTCTCTTTTGAGGCTACACACTTAGACATACACGCAACATGAAAGCTTTTCGACTTACAACGTGTTGTTTAGGAAAAACAAGATAATTTCGCACGATGCGGGATTTCCTTAAAACGTGATTTTCTGAAAAATTTTGACGAAAGAAAATTCTCCTTTTGGTTCTCTTTAGATGCTACATGTTAAGACGTACACGCCACAACAATTCTTTTCGAGATACAACGTGTAGTTTTGGAGATACAAGCTAATTTTGTACGATGCGTTATTTCTTCTCGCAAAGAGTTTCCAATGCGTACGTATATGTCTTTACTCTGCAAAACTGTATTTCCTTATGAAGTGGTATTCTTACATATCCTTTCGAGAGAAAACTGTCCTGTGCCTTCTCTTTTGAGGCTACACACTTAGACATACACGCAACATGAAAGCTTTTCGACTTACAACGTGTTGTTTAGGAAAAACAAGATAATTTCGCACGATGCGGGATTTCCTTAAAACGTGATTTTCTGAAAAATTTTGACGAAAGAAAATTCTCCTTTTGGTTCTCTTTAGATGCTACATGTTAAGACGTACACGCCACAACAATTCTTTTCGAGATACAACGTGTAGTTTTGGAGATACAAGCTAATTTTGTACGATGCGTTATTTCTTCTCATAAAGAGTTTCCAATGCGTACGTATATGTCTTTACTCTGCAAAACTGTATTTCCTTATGAAGTGGTATTCTTACATATCCTTTCGAGAGAAAACTGTCCTGTGCCTTCTCTTTTGAGGCTACACACGTAGACATACACGCAACATGAAAGCTTTTCGACTTACAACGTGTTGTTTAGGAAAAACAAGATAATTTCGCACGATGCGGGATTTCCTTAAAACGTGATTTTCTGAAAAATTTTGACGAAAGAAAATTCTCCTTTTGGTTCTCTTTAGATGCTACATGTTAAGACGTACACGCCACAACAATTCTTTTCGAGATACAACGTGTAGTTTTGGAGATACAAGCTAATTTTGTACGATGCGTTATTTCTTCTCGTAAAGAGTTTCCAATGCGTACGTATATGTCTTTACTCTGCAAAACTGTATTTCCTTATGAAGTGGTATTCTTACATATCCTTTCGAGAGAAAACTGTCCTGTGCCTTCTCTTTTGAGGCTACACACTTAGACATACACGCAACATGAAAGCTTTTCGACTTACAACGTGTTGTTTAGGAAAAACAAGATAATTTCGCACGATGCGGGATTTCCTTAAAACGTGATTTTCTGAAAAATTTTGACGAAAGAAAATTCTCCTTTTGGTTCTCTTTAGATGCTACATGTTAAGACGTACACGCCACAACAATTCTTTTCGAGATACAATGTGTAGTTTTGGAGATACAAGCTAATTTTGTACGATGCGTTATTTCTTCTCGTAAAGAGTTTCCAATGCGTACGTATATGTCTTTACTCTGCAAAACTGTATTTCCTTATGAAGTGGTATTCTTACATATCCTTTCGAGAGAAAACTGTCCTGTGCCTTCTCTTTTGAGGCTACACACTTAGACATACACGCAACATGAAAGCTTTTCGACTTACAACGTGTTGTTTAGGAAAAACAAGATAATTTCGCACGATGCGGGATTTCCTTAAAACGTGATTTTCTGAAAAATTTTGACGAAAGAAAATTCTCCTTTTGGTTCTCTTTAGATGCTACATGTTAAGACGTACACGCCACAACAATTCTTTTCGAGATACAACGTGTAGTTTTGGAGATACAAGCTAATTTTGTACGATGCGTTATTTCTTCTCGTAAAGAGTTTCCAATGCGTACGTATATGTCTTTACTCTGCAAAACTGTATTTCCTTATGAAGTGGTATTCTTACATATCCTTTCGAGAGAAAACTGTCCTGTGCCTTCTCTTTTGAGGCTACACACGTAGACATACACGCAACATGAAAGCTTTTCGACTTACAACGTGTTGTTTAGGAAAAACAAGATAATTTCGCACGATGCGGGATTTCCTTAAAACGTGATTTTCTGAAAAATTTTGACGAAAGAAAATTCTCCTTTTGGTTCTCTTTAGATGCTACATGTTAAGACGTACACGCCACAACAATTCTTTTCGAGATACAACGTGTAGTTTTGGAGATACAAGCTAATTTTGTACGATGCGTTATTTCTTCTCGCAAAGAGTTTCCAATGCGTACGTATATGTCTTTACTCTGCAAAACTGTATTTCCTTATGAAGTGGTATTCTTACATATCCTTTCGAGAGAAAACTGTCCTGTGCCTTCTCTTTTGAGGCTACACACTTAGACATACACGCAACATGAAAGCTTTTCGACTTACAACGTGTTGTTTAGGAAAAACAAGATAATTTCGCACGATGCGGGATTTCCTTAAAACGTGATTTTCTGAAAAATTTTGACGAAAGAAAATTCTCCTTTTGGTTCTCTTTAGATGCTACATGTTAAGACGTACACGCCACAACAATTCTTTTCGAGATACAACGTGTAGTTTTGGAGATACAAGCTAATTTTGTACGATGCGTTATTTCTTCTCATAAAGAGTTTCCAATGCGTACGTATATGTCTTTACTCTGCAAAACTGTATTTCCTTATGAAGTGGTATTCTTACATATCCTTTCGAGAGAAAACTGTCCTGTGCCTTCTCTTTTGAGGCTACACACGTAGACATACACGCAACATGAAAGCTTTTCGACTTACAACGTGTTGTTTAGGAAAAACAAGATAATTTCGCACGATGCGGGATTTCCTTAAAACGTGATTTTCTGAAAAATTTTGACGAAAGAAAATTCTCCTTTTGGTTCTCTTTAGATGCTACATGTTAAGACGTACACGCCACAACAATTCTTTTCGAGATACAACGTATAGTTTAGGAGATACAAGCTAATTTTGTACGATGCGTTATTTCTTCTCGTAAAGAGTTTCCAATGCGTACGTATATGTCTTTACTCTGCAAAACTGTATTTCCTTATGAAGTGGTATTCTTACATATCCTTTCGAGAGAAAACTGTCCTGTGCCTTCTCTTTTGAGGCTACACACTTAGACATACACGCAACATGAAAGCTTTTCGACTTACAACGTGTTGTTTAGGAAAAACAAGATAATTTCGCACGATGCGGGATTTCCTTAAAACGTGATTTTCTGAAAAATTTTGACGAAAGAAAATTCTCCTTTTGGTTCTCTTTAGATGCTACATGTTAAGACGTACACGCCACAACAATTCTTTTCGAGATACAACGTGTAGTTTTGGAGATACAAGCTAATTTTGTACTATGCGTTATTTCTTCTCGTAAAGAGTTTCCAATGCGTACGTATATGTCTTTACTCTGCAAAACTGTATTTCCTTATGAAGTGGTATTCTTACATATCCTTTCGAGAGAAAACTGTCCTGTGCCTTCTCTTTTGAGGCTACACACGTAGACATACACGCAACATGAAAGCTTTTCGACTTACAACGTGTTGTTTAGGAAAAACAAGATAATTTCGCACGATGCGGGATTTCCTTAAAACGTGATTTTCTGAAAAATTTTGACGAAAGAAAATTCTCCTTTTGGTTCTCTTTAGATGCTACATGTTAAGACGTACACGCCACAACAATTCTTTTCGAGATACAACGTGTAGTTTTGGAGATACAAGCTAATTTTGTACGATGCGTTATTTCTTCTCGTAAAGAGTTTCCAATGCGTACGTATATGTCTTTACTCTGCAAAACTGTATTTCCTTATGAAGTGGTATTCTTACATATCCTTTCGAGAGAAAACTGTCCTGTGCCTTCTCTTTTGAGGCTACACACTTAGACATACACGCAACATGAAAGCTTTTCGACTTACAACGTGTTGTTTAGGAAAAACAAGATAATTTCGCACGATGCGGGATTTCCTTAAAACGTGATTTTCTGAAAAATTTTGACGAAAGAAAATTCTCCTTTTGGTTCTCTTTAGATGCTACATGTTAAGACGTACACGCCACAACAATTCTTTTCGAGATACAACGTGTAGTTTTGGAGATACAAGCTAATTTTTTACGATGCGTTATTTCTTCTCGTAAAGAGTTTCCAATGCGTACGTATATGTCTTTACTCTGCAAAACTGTATTTCCTTATGAAGTGGTATTCTTACATATCCTTTCGAGAGAAAACTGTCCTGTGCCTTCTCTTTTGAGGCTACACACGTAGACATACACGCAACATGAAAGCTTTTCGACTTACAACGTGTTGTTTAGGAAAAACAAGATAATTTCGCACGATGCGGGATTTCCTTAAAACGTGATTTTCTGAAAAATTTTGACGAAAGAAAATTCTCCTTTTGGTTCTCTTTAGATGCTACATGTTAAGACGTACACGCCACAACAATTCTTTTCGAGATACAACGTGTAGTTTTGGAGATACAAGCTAATTTTGTACTATGCGTTATTTCTTCTCGTAAAGAGTTTCCAATGCGTACGTATATGTCTTTACTCTGCAAAACTGTATTTCCTTATGAAGTGGTATTCTTACATATCCTTTCGAGAGAAAACTGTCCTGTGCCTTCTCTTTTGAGGCTACACACTTAGACATACACGCAACATGAAAGCTTTTCGACTTACATCGTGTTGTTTAGGAAAAACAAGATAATTTCGCACGATGCGGGATTTCCTTAAAACGTGATTTTCTGAAAAATTTTGACGAAAGAAAATTCTCCTTTTGGTTCTCTTTAGATGCTACATGTTAAGACGTACACGCCACAACAATTCTTTTCGAGATACAACGTGTAGTTTTGGAGATACAAGCTAATTTTGTACGATGCGTTATTTCTTCTCGTAAAGAGTTTCCAATGCGTACGTATATGTCTTTACTCTGCAAAACTGTATTTCCTTATGAAGTGGTATTCTTACATATCCTTTCGAGAGAAAACTGTCCTGTGCCTTCTCTTTTGAGGCTACACACTTAGACATACACGCAACATGAAAGCTTTTCGACTTACAACGTGTTGTTTAGGAAAAACAAGATAATTTCGCACGATGCGGGATTTCCTTAAAACGTGATTTTCTGAAAAATTTTGACGAAAGAAAATTCTCCTTTTGGTTCTCTTTAGATGCTACATGTTAAGACGTACACGCCACAACAATTCTTTTCGAGATACAACGTGTAGTTTTGGAGATACAAGCTAATTTTGTACGATGCGTTATTTCTTCTCGTAAAGAGTTTCCAATGCGTACGTATATGTCTTTACTCTGCAAAACTGTATTTCCTTATGAAGTGGTATTCTTACATATCCTTTCGAGAGAAAACTGTCCTGTGCCTTCTCTTTTGAGGCTACACACGTAGACATACACGCAACATGAAAGCTTTTCGACTTACAACGTGTTGTTTAGGAAAAACAAGATAATTTCGCACGATGCGGGATTTCCTTAAAACGTGATTTTCTGAAAAATTTTGACGAAAGAAAATTCTCCTTTTGGTTCTCTTTAGATGCTACATGTTAAGACGTACACGCCACAACAATTCTTTTCGAGATACAACGTGTAGTTTTGGAGATACAAGCTAATTTTGTACGATGCGTTATTTCTTCTCGTAAAGAGTTTCCAATGCGTACGTATATGTCTTTACTCTGCAAAACTGTATTTCCTTATGAAGTGGTATTCTTACATATCCTTTCGAGAGAAAACTGTCCTGTGCCTTCTCTTTTGAGGCTACACACGTAGACATACACGCAACATGAAAGCTTTTCGACTTACAACGTGTTGTTTAGGAAAAACAAGATAATTTCGCACGATGCGGGATTTCCTTAAAACGTGATTTTCTGAAAAATTTTGACGAAAGAAAATTCTCCTTTTGGTTCTCTTTAGATGCTACATGTTAAGACGTACACGCCACAACAATTCTTTTCGAGATACAACGTGTAGTTTTGGAGATACAAGCTAATTTTGTACGATGCGTTATTTCTTCTCGTAAAGAGTTTCCAATGCGTACGTATATGTCTTTACTCTGCAAAACTGTATTTCCTTATGAAGTGGTATTCTTACATATCCTTTCGAGAGAAAACTGTCCTGTGCCTTCTCTTTTGAGGCTACACACGTAGACATACACGCAACATGAAAGCTTTTCGACTTACAACGTGTTGTTTAGGAAAAACAAGATAATTTCGCACGATGCGGGATTTCCTTAAAACGTGATTTTCTGAAAAATTTTGACGAAAGAAAATTCTCCTTTTGGTTCTCTTTAGATGCTACATGTTAAGACGTACACGCCACAACAATTCTTTTCGAGATACAACGTGTCGTTTTGGAGATACAAGCTAATTTTGTACGATGCGTTATTTCTTCTCGTAAAGAGTTTCCAATGCGTACGTATATGTCTTTACTCTGCAAAACTGTATTTCCTTATGAAGTGGTATTCTTACATATCCTTTCGAGAGAAAACTGTCCTGTGCCTTCTCTTTTGAGGCTACACACGTAGACATACACGCAACATGAAAGCTTTTCGACTTACAACGTGTTGTTTAGGAAAAACAAGATAATTTCGCACGATGCGGGATTTCCTTAAAACGTGATTTTCTGAAAAATTTTGACGAAAGAAAATTCTCCTTTTGGTTCTCTTTAGATGCTACATGTTAAGACGTACACGCCACAACAATTCTTTTCGAGATACAACGTGTCGTTTTGGAGATACAAGCTAATTTTGTACGATGCGTTATTTCTTCTCGTAAAGAGTTTCCAATGCGTACGTATATGTCTTTACTCTGCAAAACTGTATTTCCTTATGAAGTGGTATTCTTACATATCCTTTCGAGAGAAAACTGTCCTGTGCCTTCTCTTTTGAGGCTACACACGTAGACATACACGCAACATGAAAGCTTTTCGACTTACAACGTGTTGTTTAGGAAAAACAAGATAATTTCGCACGATGCGGGATTTCCTTAAAACGTGATTTTCTGAAAAATTTTGACGAAAGAAAATTCTCCTTTTGGTTCTCTTTAGATGCTACATGTTAAGACGTACACGCCACAACAATTCTTTTCGAGATACAACGTGTCGTTTTGGAGATACAAGCTAATTTTGTACGATGCGTTATTTCTTCTCGTAAAGAGTTTCCAATGCGTACGTATATGTCTTTACTCTGCAAAACTGTATTTCCTTATGAAGTGGTATTCTTACATATCCTTTCGAGAGAAAACTGTCCTGTGCCTTCTCTTTTGAGGCTACACACTTAGACATACACGCAACATGAAAGCTTTTCGACTTACAACGTGTTGTTTAGGAAAAACAAGATAATTTCGCACGATGCGGGATTTCCTTAAAACGTGATTTTCTGAAAAATTTTGACGAAAGAAAATTCTCCTTTTGGTTCTCTTTAGATGCTACATGTTAAGACGTACACGCCACAACAATTCTTTTCGAGATACAACGTGTATTTTGGAGATACAAGCTAATTTTGTACGATGCGTTATTTCTTCTCGTAAAGAGTTTCCAATGCGTACGTATATGTCTTTACTCTGCAAAACTGTATTTCCTTATGAAGTGGTATTCTTACATATCCTTTCGAGAGAAAACTGTCCTGTGCCTTCTCTTTTGAGGCTACACACGTAGACATACACGCAACATGAAAGCTTTTCGACTTACAACGTGTTGTTTAGGAAAAACAAGATAATTTCGCACGATGCGGGATTTCCTTAAAACGTGATTTTCTGAAAAATTTTGACGAAAGAAAATTCTCCTTTTGGTTCTCTTTAGATGCTACATGTTAAGACGTACACGCCACAACAATTCTTTTCGAGATACAACGTGTAGTTTTGGAGATACAAGCTAATTTTGTACTATGCGTTATTTCTTCTCGTAAAGAGTTTCCAATGCGTACGTATATGTCTTTACTCTGCAAAACTGTATTTCCTTATGAAGTGGTATTCTTACATATCCTTTCGAGAGAAAACTGTCCTGTGCCTTCTCTTTTGAGGCTACACACTTAGACATACACGCAACATGAAAGCTTTTCGACTTACATCGTGTTGTTTAGGAAAAACAAGATAATTTCGCACGATGCGGGATTTCCTTAAAACTTGATTTTCTGAAAAATTTTGACGAAAGAAAATTCTCCTTTTGGTTCTCTTTAGATGCTACATGTTAAGACGTACACGCCACAACAATTCTTTTCGAGATACAACGTGTAGTTTTGGAGATACAAGCTAATTTTGTACGATGCGTTATTTCTTCTCGTAAAGAGTTTCCAATGCGTACGTATATGTCTTTACTCTGCAAAACTGTATTTCCTTATGAAGTGGTATTCTTACATATCCTTTCGAGAGAAAACTGTCCTGTGCCTTCTCTTTTGAGGCTACACACTTAGACATACACGCAACATGAAAGCTTTTCGACTTACAACGTGTTGTTTAGGAAAAACAAGATAATTTCGCACGATGCGGGATTTCCTTAAAACGTGATTTTCTGAAAAATATTTTGACGAAAGAAAATTCTCCTTTTGGTTCTCTTTAGATGCTACATGTTAAGACGTACACGCCACAACAATTCTTTTCGAGATACAACGTGTAGTTTTGGAGATACAAGCTAATTTTGTACTATGCGTTATTTCTTCTCGTAAAGAGTTTCCAATGCGTACGTATATGTCTTTACTCTGCAAAACTGTATTTCCTTATGAAGTGGTATTCTTACATATCCTTTCGATAGAAAACTGTCCTGTGCCTTCTCGTTTGAGGCTACACACTTAGACATACACGCAACATGAAAGCTTTTCGACTTACAACGTGTTGTTTAGGAAAAACAAGATAATTTCGCACGATGCGGGATTTCCTTAAAACGTGATTTTCTGAAAAATTTTGACGAAAGAAAATTCTCCTTTTGGTTCTCTTTAGATGCTACATGTTAAGACGTACACGCCACAACAATTCTTTTCGAGATACAACGTGTAGTTTTGGAGATACAAGCTAATTTTGTACTATGCGTTATTTCTTCTCGTAAAGAGTTTCCAATGCGTACGTATATGTCTTTACTCTGCAAAACTGTATTTCCTTATGAAGTGGTATTCTTACATATCCTTTCGAGAGAAAACTGTCCTGTGCCTTCTCTTTTGAGGCTACACACGTAGACATACACGCAACATGAAAGCTTTTCGACTTACAACGTGTTGTTTACGAAAAACAAGATAATTTCGCACGATGCGGGATTTCCTTAAAACGTGATTTTCTGAAAAATTTTGACGAAAGAAAATTCTCCTTTTGGTTCTCTTTAGATGCTACATGTTAAGACGTACACGCCACAACAATTCTTTTCGAGATACAACGTGTAGTTTTGGAGATACAAGCTAATTTTGTACTATGCGTTATTTCTTCTCGTAAAGAGTTTCCAATGCGTACGTATATGTCTTTACTCTGCAAAACTGTATTTCCTTATGAAGTGGTATTCTTACATATCCTTTCGAGAGAAAACTGTCCTGTGCCTTCTCTTTTGAGGCTACACACTTAGACATACACGCAACATGAAAGCTTTTCGACTTACAACGTGTTGTTTAGGAAAAACAAGATAATTTCGCACGATGCGGGATTTCCTTAAAACGTGATTTTCTGAAAAATTTTGACGAAAGAAAATTCTCCTTTTGGTTCTCTTTAGATGCTACATGTTAAGACGTACACGCCACAACAATTCTTTTCGAGATACAACGTGTAGTTTTGGAGATACAAGCTAATTTTGTACTATGCGTTATTTCTTCTCGTAAAGAGTTTCCAATGCGTACGTATATGTCTTTACTCTGCAAAACTGTATTTCCTTATGAAGTGGTATTCTTACATATCCTTTCGAGAGAAAACTGTCCTGTGCCTTCTCTTTTGAGGCTACACACTTAGACATACACGCAACATGAAAGCTTTTCGACTTACAACGTGTTGTTTAGGAAAAACAAGATAATTTCGCACGATGCGGCATTTCCTTAAAACGTGATTTTCTGAAAAATTTTGACGAAAGAAAATTCTCCTTTTGGTTCCCTTTAGATGCTACATGTTAAGACGTACACGCCACAACAATTCTTTTCGAGATACAACGTGTAGTTTTGGAGATACAAGCTAATTTTGTACTATGCGTTATTTCTTCTCGTAAAGAGTTTCCAATGCGTACGTATATGTCTTTACTCTGCAAAACTGTATTTCCTTATGAAGTGGTATTCTTACATATCCTTTCGAGAGAAAACTGTCCTGTGCCTTCTCGTTTGAGGCTACACACTTAGACATACACGCAACATGAAAGCTTTTCGACTTACAACGTGTTGTTTAGGAAAAACAAGATAATTTCGCACGATGCGGGATTTCCTTAAAACGTGATTTTCTGAAAAATTTTGACGAAAGAAAATTCTCCTTTTGGTTCCCTTTAGATGCTACATGTTAAGACGTACACGCCACAACAATTCTTTTCGATATACAACGTGTAGTTTTGGAGATACAAGCTAATTTTGTACTATGCGTTATTTCTTCTCGTAAAGAGTTTCCAATGCGTACGTATATGTCTTTACTCTGCAAAACTGTATTTCCTTATGAAGTGGTATTCTTACATATCCTTTCGAGAGAAAACTGTCCTGTGCCTTCTCTTTTGAGGCTACACACTTAGACATACACGCAACATGAAAGCTTTTCGACTTACAACGTGTTGTTTAGGAAAAACAAGATAATTTCGCACGATGCGGGATTTCCTTAAAACGTGATTTTCTGAAAAATTTTGACGAAAGAAAATTCTCCTTTTGGTTCTCTTTAGATGCTACATGTTAAGACGTACACGCCACAACAATTCTTTTCGAGATACAACGTGTAGTTTTGGAGATACAAGCTAATTTTGTACTATGCGTTATTTCTTCTCGTAAAGAGTTTCCAATGCGTACGTATGTCTTTACTCTGCAAAACTGTATTTCCTTATGAAGTGGTATTCTTACATATCCTTTCGAGAGAAAACTGTCCTGTGCCTTCTCTTTTGAGGCTACACACTTAGACATACACGCAACATGAAAGCTTTTCGACTTACAACGTGTTGTTTAGGAAAAACAAGATAATTTCGCACGATGCGGGATTTCCTTAAAACGTGATTTTCTGAAAAATTTTGACGAAAGAAAATTCTCCTTTTGGTTCTCTTTAGATGCTACATGTTAAGAAGTACACGCCACAACAATTCTTTTCGAGATACAACGTGTAGTTTTGGAGATACAAGCTAATTTTGTACTATGCGTTATTTCTTCTCGTAAAGAGTTTCCAATGCGTACGTATATGTCTTTACTCTGCAAAACTGTATTTCCTTATGAAGTGGTATTCTTACATATCCTTTCGAGAGAAAACTGTCCTGTGCCTTCTCTTTTGAGGCTACACACGTAGACATACACGCAACATGAAAGCTTTTCGACTTACAACGTGTTGTTTACGAAAAACAAGATAATTTCGCACGATGCGGGATTTCCTTAAAACGTGATTTTCTGAAAAATTTTGACGAAAGAAAATTCTCCTTTTGGTTCTCTTTAGATGCTACATGTTAAGACGTACACGCCACAACAACTCTTTTCGAGATACAACGTGTAGTTTTGGAGAAACAAGCTAATTTTGTACTATGCGTTATTTCTTCTCGTAAAGAGTTTCCAATGCGTACGTATATGTCTTTACTCTGCAAAACTGTATTTCGTTATGAAGTGGTATTCTTACATATCCTTTCGAGAGAAAACTGTCCTGTGCCTTCTCTTTTGAGGCTACACACTTAGACATACACGCAACATGAAAGCTTTTCGACTTACAACGTGTTGTTTAGGAAAAACAAGATAATTTCGCACGATGCGGCATTTCCTTAAAACGTGATTTTCTGAAAAATTTTGACGAAAGAAAATTCTCCTTTTGGTTCCCTTTAGATGCTACATGTTAAGACGTACACGCCACAACAATTCTTTTCGAGATACAACGTGTAGTTTTGGAGATACAAGCTAATTTTGTACTATGCGTTATTTCTTCTCGTAAAGAGTTTCCAATGCGTACGTATATGTCTTTACTCTGCAAAACTGTATTTCCTTATGAAGTGGTATTCTTACATATCCTTTCGAGAGAAAACTGTCCTGTGCCTTCTCGTTTGAGGCTACACACTTAGACATACACGCAACATGAAAGCTTTTCGACTTACAACGTGTTGTTTAGGAAAAACAAGATAATTTCGCACGATGCGGGATTTCCTTAAAACGTGATTTTCTGAAAAATTTTGACGAAAGAAAATTCTCCTTTTGGTTCCCTTTAGATGCTACATGTTAAGACGTACACGCCACAACAATTCTTTTCGAGATACAAAGTGTAGTTTTGGAGATACAAGCTAATTTTGTACTATGCGTTATTTCTTCTCGTAAAGAGTTTCCAATGCGTACGTATATGTCTTTACTCTGCAAAACTGTATTTCTTTATGAAGTGGTATTCTTACATATCCTTTCGAGAGAAAACTGTCCTGTGCCTTCTCTTTTGAGGCTACACACGTAGACATACACGCAAAATGAAAGCTTTTCGACTTACAACGTGTTGTTTAGGAAAAACAAGATAATTTCGCACGATGCGGCATTTCCTTAAAACGTGATTTTCTGAAAAATTTTGACGAAAGAAAATTCTCCTTTTGGTTCTCTTTAGATGCTACATGTTAAGACGTACACGCCACAACAATTCTTTTCGAGATACAACGTGTAGTTTTGGAGATACAAGCTAATTTTGTACTATGCGTTATTTCTTCTCGTAAAGAGTTTCCAATGCGTACGTATATGTCTTTACTCTGCAAAACTGTATTTCCTTATGAAGTGGTATTCTTACATATCCTTTCGAGAGAAAACTGTCCTGTGCCTTCTCTTTTGAGGCTACACACTTAGACATACACGCAACATGAAAGCTTTTCGACTTACAACGTGTTGTTTAGGAAAAACAAGATAATTTCGCACGATGCGGGATTTCCTTAAAACGTGATTTTCTGAAAAATTTTGACGAAAGAAAATTCTCCTTTTGGTTCTCTTTAGATGCTACATGTTAAGACGTACACGCCACAACAATTCTTTTCGAGATACAACGTGTAGTTTTAGAGATACAAGCTAATTTTGTACTATGCGTTATTTCTTCTCGTAAAGAGTTTCCAATGCGTACGTATATGTCTTTACTCTGCAAAACTGTATTTCCTTATGAAGTGGTATTCTTACATATCCTTTCGAGAGAAAACTGTCCTGTGCCTTCTCGTTTGAGGCTACACACTTAGACATACACGCAACATGAAAGCTTTTCGACTTACAACGTGTTGTTTAGGAAAAACAAGATAATTTCGCACGATGCGGGATTTCCTTAAAACGTGATTTTCTGAAAAATTTTGACGAAAGAAAATTCTCCTTTTGGTTCTCTTTAGATGCTACATGTTAAGACGTACACGCCACAACAATTCTTTTCGAGATACAACGTGTAGTTTTGGAGATACAAGCTAATTTTGTACTATGCGTTATTTCTTCTCGTAAAGAGTTTCCAATGCGTACGTATATGTCTTTACTCTGCAAAACTGTATTTCCTTATGAAGTGGTATTCTTACATATCCTTTCGAGAGAAAACTGTCCTGTGCCTTCTCTTTTGAGGCTACACACTTAGACATACACGCAACATGAAAGCTTTTCGACTTACAACGTGTTGTTTAGGAAAAACAAGATAATTTCGCACGATGCGGGATTTCCTTAAAACGTGATTTTCTGAAAAATTTTGACGAAAGAAAATTCTCCTTTTGGTTCTCTTTAGATGCTACATGTTAAGACGTACACGCCACAACAATTCTTTTCGGGATACAACGTGTAGTTTTGGAGATACAAGCTAATTTTGTACTATGCGTTATTTCTTCTCGTAAAGAGTTTCCAATGCGTACGTATATGTCTTTACTCTGCAAAACTGTATTTCCTTATGAAGTGGTATTCTTACATATCCTTTCGAGAGAAAACTGTCCTGTGCCTTCTCTTTTGAGGCTACACACGTAGACATACACGCAACATGAAAGCTTTTCGACTTACAACGTGTTGTTTAGGAAAAACAAGATAATTTCGCACGATGCGGAATTTCCTTAAAACGTGATTTTCTGAAAAATTTTGACGAAAGAAAATTCTCCTTTTGGTTCTCTTTAGATGCTACATGTTAAGACGTACACGCCACAACAATTCTTTTCGAGATACAACGTGTAGTTTTGGAGATACAAGCTAATTTTGTACTATGCGTTATTTCTTCTCGTAAAGAGTTTCCAATGCGTACGTATATGTCTTTACTCTGCAAAACTGTATTTCCTTATGAAGTGGTATTCTTACATATCCTTTCAAGAGAAAACTGTCCTGTGCCTTCTCTTTTGAGGCTACACACGTAGACATACACGCAACATGAAAGCTTTTCGACTTACAACGTGTTGTTTAGGAAAAACAAGATAATTTCGCACGATGCGGGATTTCCTTAAAACGTAATTTTCTGAAAAATTTTGACGAAAGAAAATTCTCCTTTTGGTTCTCTTTAGATGCTACATGTTAAGACGTACACGCCACAACAATTCTTTAAGAGATACAACGTGTAGTTTTGGAGATACAAGCTAATTTTGTACTATGCGTTATTTCTTCTCATAAAGAGTTTCCAATGCGTACGTATATGACTTGACTCTGCAAAACTGTATTTCCTTATGAAGTGGTATTCTTACATATCCTTTCGAGAGAAAACTGTCCTGTGCCTTCTCTTTTGAGGCTACACACGTAGACATACACGCAACATGAAAGCTTTTCGACTTACAACGTGTTGTTTAGGAAAAACAAGATAATTTCGCACGATGCGGGATTTCCTTAAAACGTCATTTTCTGAAAAATTTTGACGAAAGAAAATTCTCCTTTTGGTTCTCTTTAGATGCTACATGTTAAGACGTACACGCCACAACAATTCTTTTCGAGATACAACGTGTAGTTTTGGAGATACAAGCTAATTTTGTACTATGCGTTATTTCTTCTCGTAAAGAGTTTCCAATGCGTACGTATATGTCTTTACTCTGCAAAACTGTATTTCCTTATGAAGTGGTATTCTTACATATCCTTTCGAGAGTAAACTGTCCTGTGCCTTCTCTTTTGAGGCTACACACTTAGACATACACGCAACATGAAAGCTTTTCGACTTACAACGTGTTGTTTAGGAAAAACAAGATAATTTCGCACGATGCGGGATTTCCTTAAAACGTGATTTTCTGAAAAATTTTGACGAAAGAAAATTCTCCTTTTGGTTCTCTTTAGATGCTACATGTTAAGACGTACACGCCACAACAATTCTTTTCGAGATACAACGTGTAGTTTTGGAGATACAAGCTAATTTTGTACTATGTGTTATTTCTTCTCGTAAAGAGTTTCCAATGCGTACGTATATGTCTTTACTCTGCAAAACTGTACTTCCTTATGAAGTGGAATTCTTACATATCCTTTCGAGAGAAAACTGTCCTGTGCCTTCTCTTTTGAGGCTACACACTTAGACATACACGCAACATGAAAGCTTTTCGACTTACAACGTGTTGTTTAGGAAAAACAAGATAATTTCGCATGATGCGGGATTTCCTTAAAACGTGATTTTCTGAAAAATGTTGACGAAAGAAAATTCTCCTTTTGGTTCTCTTTAGATGCTACATGTTAAGACGTACTCGCCACAACAATTCTTTTCGAGATACAACGTGTAGTTTTGGAGATACAAGCTAATTTTGTACGATGCGTTATTTCTTCTCGTAAAGAGTTTCCAATGCGTACGTATATGTCTTTACTCTGCAAAACTGTATTTCCTTATGAAGTGGTATTCTTACATATCCTTTCGAAAGAAAACTGTCCTGTGCCTTCTCTTTTGAGGCTACACACGTAGACATACACGCAACATGAAAGCTTTTCGACTTACAACGTGTTGTTTAGGAAAAACAAGATAATTTCGCACGATGCGGGATTTCCTTAAAACGTGACTTTCTGAAAAATTTTGACGAAAGAAAATTCTCCTTTTGGTTCTCTTTAGATGCTACATGTTAAGACATACACGCCACAACAATTCTTTTCGAGATACAACGTGTAGTTTTGGAGATACAAGCTAATTTTGTACTATGCGTTATTTCTTCTCGTAAAGAGTTTCCAATGCGTACGTATATGTCTTTACTCTGCAAAACTGTATTTCCTTATGAAGTGGTATTCTTACATATCCTTTCGAGAGAAAACTGTCCTGTGCCTTCTCTTTTGAGGCTACACACGTAGACATACACGCAACATGAAAGCTTTTCGATTTACAACGTGTTGTTTAGGAAAAACAAGATAATTTCGCACGATGCGGGATTTCCTTAAAACGTAATTTTCTGAAAAATTTTGACGAAAGAAAATTCTCCTTTTGGTTCTCTTTAGATGCTACATGTTAAGACGTACACGCCACAACAATTCTTTTCGAGATACAACGTGTAGTTTTGGAGATACAAGCTAATTTTGTACTATGCGTTATTTCTTCTCGTAAAGAGTTTCCAATGCGTACGTATATGACTTGACTCTGCAAAACTGTATTTCCTTATGAAGTGGTATTCTTACATATCCTTTCGAGAGAAAACTGTCCTGTGCCTTCTCTTTTGAGGCTACACACGTAGACATACACGCAACATGAAAGCTTTTCGACTTACAACGTGTTGTTTAGGAAAAACAAGATAATTTCGCACGATGCGGGATTTCCTTAAAACGTGATTTTCTGAAAAATTTTGACGAAAGAAAATTCTCCTTTTGGTTCTCTTTAGATGCTACATGTTAAGACGTACACGCCACAACAATTCTTTTCGAGATACAACGTGTAGTTTTGGAGATACAAGCTAATTTTGTACTATGCGTTATTTCTTCTCGTAAAGAGTTTCCAATGCGTACGTATATGTCTTTACTCTGCAAAACTGTATTTCCTTATGAAGTGGTATTCTTACATATCCTTTCGAGAGAAAACTGTCCTGTGCCTTCTCTTTTGAGGCTACACACTTAGACATACACGCAACATGAAAGCTTTTCGACTTACAACGTGTTGTTTAGGAAAAACAAGATAATTTCGCACGATGCGGGATTTCCTTAAAACGTCATTTTCTGAAAAATTTTGACGAAAGAAAATTCTCCTTTTGGTTCTCTTTAGATGCTACATGTTAAGACGTACACGCCACAACAATTCTTTTCGAGATACAACGTGTAGTTTTGGAGATACAAGCTAATTTTGTACTATGCGTTATTTCTTCTCGTAAAGAGTTTCCAATGCGTACGTATATGTCTTTACTCTGCAAAACTGTATTTCCTTATGAAGTGGTATTCTTACATATCCTTTCGAGAGTAAACTGTCCTGTGCCTTCTCTTTTGAGGCTACACACTTAGACATACACGCAACATGAAAGCTTTTCGACTTACAACGTGTTGTTTAGGAAAAACAAGATAATTTCGCACGATGCGGGATTTCCTTAAAACGTGACTTTCTGAAAAATTTTGACGAAAGAAAATTCTCCTTTTGGTTCTCTTTAGATGCTACATGTTAAGACATACACGCCACAACAATTCTTTTCGAGATACAACGTGTAGTTTTGGAGATACAAGCTAATTTTGTACTATGCGTTATTTCTTCTCGTAAAGAGTTTCCAATGCGTACGTATATGTCTTTACTCTGCAAAACTGTATTTCCTTATGAAGTGGTATTCTTACATATCCTTTCGAGAGAAAACTGTCCTGTGCCTTCTCTTTTGAGGCTACACACTTAGACATACACGCAACATGAAAGCTTTTCGACTTACAACGTGTTGTTTAGGAAAAACAAGATAATTTCGCACGATGCGGGATTTCCTTAAAACGTAATTTTCTGAAAAATTTTGACGAAAGAAAATTCTCCCTTTGGTTCTCTTTAGATGCTACATGTTAAGACGTACACGCCACAACAATTCTTTTCGAGATACAACGTGTAGTTTTGGAGATACAAGCTAATTTTGTACTATGCGTTATTTCTTCTCGTAAAGAGTTTCCAATGCGTACGTATATGTCTTTACTCTGCAAAACTGTATTTCCTTATGAAGTGGTATTCTTACATATCCTTTCGAGAGAAAACTGTCCTGTGCCTTCTCTTTTGAGGCTACACACGTAGACATACACGCAACATGAAAGCTTTTCGACTTACAACGTGTTGTTTAGGAAAAACGAGATAATTTCGCACGATGCGGGATTTCCTTAAAACGTAATTTTCTGAAAAATTTTGACGAAAGAAAATTCTCCTTTTGGTTCTCTTTAGATGCTACATGTTAAGACGTACACGCCACAACAATTCTTTTCGAGATACAACGTGTAGTTTTGGAGATACAAGCTAATTTTGTACTATGCGTTATTTCTTCTCGTAAAGAGTTTCCAATGCGTACGTATATGACTTGACTCTGCAAAACTGTATTTCCTTATGAAGTGGTATTCTTACATATCCTTTCGAGAGAAAACTGTCCTGTGCCTTCTCTTTTGAGGCTACACACGTAGACATACACGCAACATGAAAGCTTTTCGACTTACAACGTGTTGTTTAGGAAAAACAAGATAATTTCGCACGATGCGGGATTTCCTTAAAACGTGATTTTCTGAAAAATTTTGACGAAAGAAAATTCTCCTTTTGGTTCTCTTTAGATGCTACATGTTAAGACGTACACGCCACAACAATTCTTTTCGAGATACAACGTGTAGTTTTGGAGATACAAGCTAATTTTGTACTATGCGTTATTTCTTCTCGTAAAGAGTTTCCAATGCGTACGTATATGTCTTTACTCTGCAAAACTGTATTTCCTTATGAAGTGGTATTCTTACATATCCTTTCGAGAGAAAACTGTCCTGTGCCTTCTCTTTTGAGGCTACACACGTAGACATACACGCAACATGAAAGCTTTTCGACTTACAACGTGTTGTTTAGGAAAAACAAGATAATTTCGCACGATGCGGGATTTCCTTAAAACGTGATTTTCTAAAAAATTTTGACGAAAGAAAATTCTCCTTTTGGTTCTCTTTAGATGCTACATGTTAAGACGTACACGCCACAACAATTCTTTTCGAGATACAACGTGTAGTTTTGGAGATACAAGCTAATTTTGTACTATGCGTTATTTCTTCTCGTAAAGAGTTTCCAGTGCGTACGTATATGTCTTTACTCTGCAAAACTGTATTTCCTTATGAAGTGGTATTCTTACATATCCTTTCGATAGAAAACTGTCCTGTGCCTTCTCGTTTGAGGCTACACACGTAGACATACACGCAACATGAAAGCTTTTCGACTTACAACGTGTTGTTTAGGAAAAACAAGATAATTTCGCACGATGCGGGATTTCCTTAAAACGTGATTTTCTGAAAAATTTTGACGAAAGAAAATTCTCCTTTTGGTTCTCTTTAGATGCTACATGTTAAGACGTACACGCCACAACAATTCTTTTCGAGATACAACGTGTAGTTTTGGAGATACAAGCTAATTTTGTACTATGCGTTATTTCTTCTCATAAAGAGTTTCCAATGCGTACGTATATGACTTGACTCTGCAAAACTGTATTTCCTTATGAAGTGGTATTCTTACATATCCTTTCGAGAGAAAACTGTCCTGTGCCTTCTCTTTTGAGGCTACACACGTAGACATACACGCAACATGAAAGCTTTTCGACTTACAACGTGTTGTTTAGGAAAAACAAGATAATTTCGCACGATGCGGGATTTCCTTAAAACGTGATTTTCTGAAAAATTTTGACGAAAGAAAATTCTCCTTTTGGTTCTCTTTAGATGCTACATGTTAAGACGTACACGCCACAACAATTCTTTTCGAGATACAACGTGTAGTTTTGGAGATACAAGCTAATTTTGTACTATGCGTTATTTCTTCTCGTAAAGAGTTTCCAATGCGTACGTATATGTCTTTACTCTGCAAAACTGTATTTCCTTATGAAGTGGTATTCTTACATATCCTTTCGAGAGTAAACTGTCCTGTGCCTTCTCTTTTGAGGCTACACTCTTAGACATACACGCAACATGAAAGCTTTTCGACTTACAACGTGTTGTTTAGGAAAAACAAGATAATTTCGCACGTTGCGGGATTTCCTTAAAACGTGATTTTCTGAAAAATTTTGACGAAAGAAAATTCTCCTTTTGGTTCTCTTTAGATGCTACATGTTAAGACGTACACGCCACAACAATTCTTTTCGAGATACAACGTGTAGTTTTCGAGATACAAGCTAATTTTGTACTATGTGTTATTTCTTCTCATAAAGAGTTTCCAATGCGTACGTATATGTCTTTACTCTGCAAAACTGTACTTCCTTATGAAGTGGAATTCTTACATATCCTTTCGAGAGAAAACTGTCCTGTGCCTTCTCTTTTGAGGCTACACACTTAGACATACACGCAACATGAAAGCTTTTCGACTTACAACGTGTTGTTTAGTAAAAACAAGATAATTTCGCATGATGCGGGATTTCCTTAAAACGTGATTTTCTGAAAAATTTTGACGAAAGAAAATTCTCCTTTTGGTTCTCTTTAGATGCTACATGTTAAGACGTACTCGCCACAACAATTCTTTTCGAGATACAACGTGTAGTTTTGGAGATACAAGCTAATTTTGTACGATGCGTTATTTCTTCTCGTAAAGAGTTTCCAATGCGTACGTATATGTCTTTACTCTGCAAAACTGTATTTCCTTATGAAGTGGTATTCTTACATATCCTTTCGAAAGAAAACTGTCCTGTGCCTTCTCTTTTGAGGCTACACACGTAGACATACACGCAACATGAAAGCTTTTCGACTTACAACGTGTTGTTTAGGAAAAACAAGATAATTTCGCACGATGCGGGATTTCCTTAAAACGTGACTTTCTGAAAAATTTTGACGAAAGAAAATTCTCCTTTTGGTTCTCTTTAGATTCTACATGTTAAGACATACACGCCACAACAATTCTTTTCGAGATACAACGTGTAGTTTTGGAGATACAAGCTAATTTTGTACTATGCGTTATTTCTTCTCGTAAAGAGTTTCCAATGCGTACGTATATGTCTTTACTCTGCAAAACTGTATTTCCTTATGAAGTGGTATTCTTACATATCCTTTCGAGAGAAAACTGTCCTGTGCCTTCTCTTTTGAGGCTACACACTTAGACATACACGCAACATGAAAGCTTTTCGACTTACAACGTGTTGTTTAGGAAAAACAAGATAATTTCGCACGATGCGGGATTTCCTTAAAACGTGATTTTCTGAAAAATTTTGACGAAAGAAAATTCTCCTTTTGGTTCTCTTTAGATGCTACATGTTAAGACGTACACGCCACAATAATTCTTTTCGAGATACAACGTGTAGTTTTGGAGATACAAGCTAATTTTGTACTATGCGTTATTTCTTCTCGTAAAGAGTTTCCAATGCGTACGTATATGTCTTTACTCTGCAAAACTGTATTTCCTTATGAAGTGGTATTCTTACATATCCTTTCGAGAGAAAACTGTCCTGTGCCTTCTCTTTTGAGGCTACACACTTAGACATACACGCAACATGAAAGCTTTTCGACTTACAACGTGTTGTTTAGGAAAAACAAGATAATTTCGCACGATGCGGGATTTCCTTAAAACGTGATTTTCTGAAAAATTTTGACGAAAGAAAATTCTCCTTTTGGTTCTCTTTAGATGCTACATGTTAAGACGTACACGCCACAACAATTCTTTTCGAGATACAACGTGTAGTTTTGGAGATACAAGCTAATTTTGTACTATGCGTTATTTCTTCTCGTAAAGAGTTTCCAATGCGTACGTATATGTCTTTACTCTGCAAAACTGTATTTCCTTATGAAGTGGTATTCTTACATATCCTTTCGAGAGAAAACTGTCCTGTGCCTTCTCTTTTGAGGCTACACACGTAGACATACACGCAACATGAAAGCTTTTCGACTTACAACGTGTTGTTTAGGAAAACCAGATAATTTCGCACGATGCGGGATTTCCTTAAAACGTAATTTTCTGAAAAATTTTGACGAAAGAAAATTCTCCTTTTGGTTCTCTTTAGATGCTACATGTTAAGACGTACACGCCACAACAATTCTTTTCGAGATACAACGTGTAGTTTTGGAGATACAAGCTAATTTTGTACTATGCGTTATTTCTTCTCGTAAAGAGTTTCCAATGCGTACGTATATGACTTGACTCTGCAAAACTGTATTTCCTTATGAAGTGGTATTCTTACATATCCTTTCGAGAGAAAACTGTCCTGTGCCTTCTCTTTTGAGGCTACACACGTAGACATACACGCAACATGAAAGCTTTTCGACTTACAACGTGTTGTTTAGGAAAAACAAGATAATTTCGCACGATGCGGGATTTCCTTAAAACGTGATTTTCTGAAAAATTTTGACGAAAGAAAATTCTCCTTTTGGTTCTCTTTAGATGCTACATGTTAAGACGTACACGCCACAACAATTCTTTTCGAGATACAACGTGTAGTTTTGGAGATACAAGCTAATTTTGTACTATGCGTTATTTCTTCTCGTAAAGAGTTTCCAATGCGTACGTATATGTCTTTACTCTGCAAAACTGTATTTCCTTATGAAGTGGTATTCTTACATATCCTTTCGAGAGAAAACTGTCCTGTGCCTTCTCTTTTGAGGCTACACACTTAGACATACACGCAACATGAAAGCTTTTCGACTTACAACGTGTTGTTTAGGAAAAACAAGATAATTTCGCACGATGCGGGATTTCCTTAAAACGTGATTTTCTGAAAAATTTTGACGAAAGAAAATTCTCCTTTTGGTTCTCTTTAGATGCTACATGTTAAGACGTACACGCCACAACAATTCTTTTCGAGATACAACGTGTAGTTTTGGAGATACAAGCTAATTTTGTACTATGCGTTATTTCTTCTCGTAAAGAGTTTCCAATGCGTACGTATATGTCTTTACTCTGCAAAACTGTATTTCCTTATGAAGTGGTATTCTTACATATCCTTTCGAGAGAAAACTGTCCTGTGCCTTCTCGTTTGAGGCTACACACTTAGCCATACACGCAACATGAAAGCTTTTCGACTTACAACGTGTTGTTTAGGAAAAACAAGATAATTTCGCACGATGCGGGATTTCCTTAAAACGTGATTTTCTGAAAAATTTTGACGAAAGAAAATTCTCCTTTTGGTTCTCTTTAGATGCTACATGTTAAGACGTACACGCCACAACAATTCTTTTCGAGATACAACGTGTAGTTTTGGAGATACAAGCTAATTTTGTACTATGCGTTATTTCTTCTCGTAAAGAGTTTCCAATGCGTACGTATATGTCTTTACTCTGCAAAACTGTATTTCCTTATGAAGTGGTATTCTTACATATCCTTTCGAGAGAAAACTGTCCTGTGCCTTCTCTTTTGAGGCTACACACGTAGACATACACGCAACATGAAAGCTTTTCGACTTACAACGTGTTGTTTAGGAAAAACAAGATAATTTCGCACGATGCGGGATTTCCTTAAAACGTAATTTTCTGAAAAATTTTGACGAAAGAAAATTCTCCTTTTGGTTCTCTTTAGATGCTACATGTTAAGACGTACACGCCACAACAATTCTTTTCGAGATACAACGTGTAGTTTTGGAGATACAAGCTAATTTTGTACTATGCGTTATTTCTTCTCGTAAAGAGTTTCCAATGCGTACGTATATGACTTGACTCTGCAAAACTGTATTTCCTTATGAAGTGGTATTCTTACATATCCTTTCGAGAGAAAACTGTCCTGTGCCTTCTCTTTTGAGGCTACACACTTAGACATACACGCAACATGAAAGCTTTTCGACTTACAACGTGTTGTTTAGGAAAAACAAGATAATTTCGCACGATGCGGGATTTCCTTAAAACGTGATTTTCTGAAAAATTTTGACGAAAGAAAATTCTCCTTTTGGTTCTCTTTAGATGCTACATGTTAAGACGTACACGCCACAACAATTCTTTTCGAGATACAACGTGTAGTTTTGGAGATACAAGCTAATTTTGTACTGTGCGTTATTTCTTCTCGTAAAGAGTTTCCAATGCGTACGTATATGTCTTTACTCTGCAAAACTGTATTTCCTTATGAAGTGGTATTCTTACATATCCTTTCGAGAGAAAACTGTCCTGTGCTTTCTCTTTTGAGGCTACACACGTAGACATACACGCAACATGAAAGCTTTTCGACTTACAACGTGTTGTTTAGGAAAAACAAGATAATTTCGCACGATGCGGGATTTCCTTAAAACGTGATTTTCTGAAAAATTTTGACGAAAGAAAATTCTCCTTTTGGTTCCCTTTAGATGCTACATGTTAAGACGTACACGCCACAACAATTCTTTTCGAGATACAACGTGTAGTTTTGGAGATACAAGCTAATTTTGTACTATGCTTTATTTCTTCTCGTAAAGAGTTTCCAATGCGTACGTATATGTCTTTACTCTGCAAAACTGTATTTCCTTATGAAGTGGTATTCTTACATATCCTTTCGAGAGAAAACTGTCCTGTGCCTTCTCTTTTGAGGCTACACACTTAGACATACACGCAACATGAAAGCTTTTCGACTTACAACGTGTTGTTTAGGAAAAACAAGATAATTTCGCACGATGCGGGATTTCCTTAAAACGTGATTTTCTGAAAAATTTTGACGAAAGAAAATTCTCCTTTTGGTTCTCTTTAGATGCTACATGTTAAGACGTACTCGCCACAACAATTCTTTTCGAGATACAACGTGTAGTTTTGGAGATACAAGCTAATTTTGTACTATGCGTTATTTCTTCTCATAAAGAGTTTCCAATGCGTACGTATATGACTTGACTCTGCAAAACTGTATTTCCTTATGAAGTGGTATTCCTACATATCCTTTCGAGAGAAAACTGTCCTGTGCCTTCTCTTTTGAGGCTACACACGTAGACATACACGCATAATGAAAGCTTTTCGACTTACAACGTGTTGTTTAGGAAAAACAAGATAATTTCGCACGATGCGGGATTTCCTTAAAACGTGATTTTCTGAAAAATTTTGACGAAAGAAAATTGTCCTTTTGGTTCTCTTTAGATGCTACATGTTAAGACGTACACGCCACAACAATTCTTTTCGAGATACAACGTGTAGTTTTGGAGATACAAGCTAATTTTGTACTATGCGTTATTTCTTCTCGTAAAGAGTTTCCAATGCGTACGTATATGTCTTTACTCTGCAAAACTGTATTTCCTTATGAAGTGGTATTCTTACATATCCTTTCGAGAGAAAACTGTCCTGTGCCTTCTCTTTTGAGGCTACACACTTAGACATACACGCAACATGAAAGCTTTTCGACTTACAACGTGTTGTTTAGGAAAAACAAGATAATTTCGCACGATGCGGGATTTCCTTAAAACGTGATTTTCTGAAAAATTTTGACGAAAGAAAATTCTCCTTTTGGTTCTCTTTAGATGCTACATGTTAAGACGTACACGCCACAACAATTCTTTTCGAGATACAACGTGTAGTTTTGGAGATACAAGCTAATTTTGTACTATGCGTTATTTCTTCTCGTAAAGAGTTTCCAATGCGTACGTATATGTCTTTACTCTGCAAAACTGTATTTCCTTATGAAGTGGTATTCTTACATATCCTTTCGATAGAAAACTGTCCTGTGCCTTCTCGTTTGAGGCTACACACTTAGACATACACGCAACATGAAAGCTTTTCGACTTACAACGTGTTGTTTAGGAAAAACAAGATAATTTCGCACGATGCGGGATTTCCTTAAAACGTGATTTTCTGAAAAATTTTGACGAAAGAAAATTCTCCTTTTGGTTCTCTTTAGATGCTACATGTTAAGACGTACACGCCACAACAATTCTTTTCGAGATACAACGTGTAGTTTTGGAGATACAAGCTAATTTTGTACTATGCGTTATTTCTCCTCGTAAAGAGTTTCCAATGCGTACGTATATGTCTTTACTCTGCAAAACTGTATTTCCTTATGAAGTGGTATTCTTACATATCCTTTCGAGAGAAAACTGTCCTGTGCCTTCTCTTTTGAGGCTACACACGTAGACATACACGCAACATGAAAGCTTTTCGACTTACAACGTGTTGTTTACGAAAAACAAGATAATTTCGCACGATGCGGGATTTCCTTAAAACGTGATTTTCTGAAAAATTTTGACGAAAGAAAATTCTCCTTTTGGTTCTCTTTAGATGCTACATGTTAAGACGTACACGCCACAACAATTCTTTTCGAGATACAACGTGTAGTTTTGGAGATACAAGCTAATTTTGTACTATGCGTTATTTCTTCTCGTAAAGAGTTTCCAATGCGTACGTATATGTCTTTACTCTGCAAAACTGTATTTCCTTATGAAGTGGTATTCTTACATATCCTTTCGAGAGAAAACTGTCCTGTGCCTTCTCTTTTGAGGCTACACACTTAGACATACACGCAACATGAAAGCTTTTCGACTTACAACGTGTTGTTTAGGAAAAACAAGATAATTTCGCACGATGCGGCATTTCCTTAAAACGTGATTTTCTGAAAAATTTTGACGAAAGAAAATTCTCCTTTTGGTTCCCTTTAGATGCTACATGTTAAGACGTACACGCCACAACAATTCTTTTCGAGATACAACGTGTAGTTTTGGAGATACAAGCTAATTTTGTACTATGCGTTATTTCTTCTCGTAAAGAGTTTCCAATGCGTACGTATATGTCTTTACTCTGCAAAACTGTATTTCCTTATGAAGTGGTATTCTTACATATCCTTTCGAGAGAAAACTGTCCTGTGCCTTCTCGTTTGAGGCTACACTCTTAGACATACACGCAACATGAAAGCTTTTCGACTTACAACGTGTTGTTTAGGAAAAACAAGATAATTTCGCACGATGCGGGATTTCCTTAAAACGTGATTTTCTGAAAAATTTTGACGAAAGAAAATTCTCCTTTTGGTTCCCTTTAGATGCTATATGTTAAGACGTACACGCCACAACAATTCTTTTCGAGATACAAAGTGTAGTTTTGGAGATACAAGCTAATTTTGTACTATGCGTTATTTCTTCTCGTAAAGAGTTTCCAATGCGTACGTATATGTCTTTACTCTGCAAAACTGTATTTCCTTATGAAGTGGTATTCTTACATATCCTTTCGAGAGAAAACTGTCCTGTGCCTTCTCTTTTGAGGCTACACACGTAGACATACACGCAAAATGAAAGCTTTTCGACTTACAACGTGTTGTTTAGGAAAAACAAGATAATTTCGCACGATGCGGCATTTCCTTAAAACGTGATTTTCTGAAAAATTTTGACGAAAGAAAATTCTCCTTTTGGTTCTCTTTAGATGCTACATGTTAAGACGTACACGCCACAACAATTCTTTTCGAGATACAACGTGTAGTTTTGGAGATACAAGCTAATTTTGTACTATGCGTTATTTCTTCTCGTAAAGAGTTTCCAATGCGTACGTATATGTCTTTACTCTGCAAAACTGTATTTCCTTATGAAGTGGTATTCTTACATATCCTTTCGAGAGAAAACTGTCCTGTGCCTTCTCTTTTGAGGCTACACACTTAGACATACACGCAACATGAAAGCTTTTCGACTTACAACGTGTTGTTTAGGAAAAACAAGATAATTTCGCACGATGCGGGATTTCCTTAAAACGTGATTTTCTGAAAAATTTTGACGAAAGAAAATTCTCCTTTTGGTTCTCTTTAGATGCTACATGTTAAGACGTACACGCCACAACAATTCTTTTCGAGATACAACGTGTAGTTTTAGAGATACAAGCTAATTTTGTACTATGCGTTATTTCTTCTCGTAAAGAGTTTCCAATGCGTACGTATATGTCTTTACTCTGCAAAACTGTATTTCCTTATGAAGTGGTATTCTTACATATCCTTTCGAGAGAAAACTGTCCTGTGCCTTCTCTTTTGAGGCTACACACTTAGACATACACGCAACATGAAAGCTTTTCGACTTACAACGTGTTGTTTAGGAAAAACAAGATAATTTCGCACGATGCGGGATTTCCTTAAAACGTGATTTTCTGAAAAATTTTGACGAAAGAAAATTCTCCTTTGGTTCTCTTTAGATGCTACATGTTAAGACGTACACGCCACAACAATTCTTTTCGAGATACAACGTGTAGTTTTGGAGATACAAGCTAATTTTGTACTATGCGTTATTTCTTCTCGTAAAGAGTTTCCAATGCGTACGTATATGTCTTTACTCTGCAAAACTGTATTTCCTTATGAAGTGGTATTCTTACATATCCTTTCGAGAGAAAACTGTCCTGTGCCTTCTCTTTTGAGGCTACACACTTAGACATACACGCAACATGAAAGCTTTTCGACTTACAACGTGTTGTTTAGGAAAAACAAGATAATTTCGCACGATGCGGGATTTCCTTAAAACGTGATTTTCTGAAAAATTTTGACGAAAGAAAATTCTCCTTTTGGTTCTCTTTAGATGCTACATGTTAAGACGTACACGCCACAACAATTCTTTTCGAGATACAACGTGTAGTTTTGGAGATACAAGCTAATTTTGTACTATGCGTTATTTCTTCTCGTAAAGAGTTTCCAATGCGTACGTATATGTCTTTACTCTGCAAAACTGTATTTCCTTATGAAGTGGTATTCTTACATATCCTTTCGATAGAAAACTGTCCTGTGCCTTCTCTTTTGAGGCTACACACGTAGACATACACGCAACATGAAAGCTTTTCGACTTACAACGTGTTGTTTAGGAAAAACAAGATAATTTCGCACGATGCGGGATTTCCTTAAAACGTGATTTTCTGAAAAATTTTGACGAAAGAAAATTCTCCTTTTGGTTGTCTTTAGATGCTACATGTTAAGACGTACACGCCACAACAATTCTTTTCGAGATACAACGTGTAGTTTTGGAGATACAAGCTAATTTTGTACTATGCGTTATTTCTTCTCGTAAAGAGTTTCCAATGCGTACGTATATGTCTTTACTCTGCAAAACTGTATTTCCTTATGAAGTGGTATTCTTACATATCCTTTCGAGAGAAAACTGTCCTGTGCCTTCTCTTTTGAGGCTACACACTTAGACATACACGCAACATGAAAGCTTTTCGACTTACAACGTGTTGTTTAGGAAAAACAAGATAATTTCGCACGATGCGGCATTTCCTTAAAACGTGATTTTCTGAAAAATTTTGACGAAAGAAAATTCTCCTTTTGGTTCCCTTTAGATGCTACATGTTAAGACGTACACGCCACAACAATTCTTTTCGAGATACAACGTGTAGTTTTGGAGATACAAGCTAATTTTGTACTATGCGTTATTTCTTCTCGTAAAGAGTTTCCAATGCGTACGTATATGTCTTTACTCTGCAAAACTGTATTTCCTTATTAAGTGGTATTCTTACATATCCTTTCGAGAGAAAACTGTCCTGTGCCTTCTCGTTTGAGGCTACACTCTTAGACATACACGCAACATGAAAGCTTTTCGACTTACAACGTGTTGTTTAGGAAAAACAAGATAATTTCGCACGATGCGGGATTTCCTTAAAACGTGATTTTCTGAAAAATTTTGACGAAAGAAAATTCTCCTTTTGGTTCCCTTTAGATGCTATATGTTAAGACGTACACGCCACAACAATTCTTTTCGAGATACAAAGTGTAGTTTTGGAGATACAAGCTAATTTTGTACTATGCGTTATTTCTTCTCGTAAAGAGTTTCCAATGCGTACGTATATGTCTTTACTCTGCAAAACTGTATTTCCTTATGAAGTGGTATTCTTACATATCCTTTCGAGAGAAAACTGTCCTGTGCCTTCTCTTTTGAGGCTACACACGTAGACATACACGCAAAATGAAAGCTTTTCGACTTACAACGTGTTGTTTAGGAAAAACAAGATAATTTCGCACGATGCGGCATTTCCTTAAAACGTGATTTTCTGAAAAATTTTGACGAAAGAAAATTCTCCTTTTGGTTCTCTTTAGATGCTACATGTTAAGACGTACACGCCACAACAATTCTTTTCGAGATACAACGTGTAGTTTTGGAGATACAAGCTAATTTTGTACTATGCGTTATTTCTTCTCGTAAAGAGTTTCCAATGCGTACGTATATGTCTTTACTCTGCAAAACTGTATTTCCTTATGAAGTGGTATTCTTACATATCCTTTCGAGAGAAAACTGTCCTGTGCCTTCTCTTTTGAGGCTACACACTTAGACATACACGCAACATGAAAGCTTTTCGACTTACAACGTGTTGTTTAGGAAAAACAAGATAATTTCGCACGATGCGGGATTTCCTTAAAACGTGATTTTCTGAAAAATTTTGACGAAAGAAAATTCTCCTTTTGGTTCTCTTTAGATGCTACATGTTAAGACGTACACGCCACAACAATTCTTTTCGAGATACAACGTGTAGTTTTAGAGATACAAGCTAATTTTGTACTATGCGTTATTTCTTCTCGTAAAGAGTTTCCAATGCGTACGTATATGTCTTTACTCTGCAAAACTGTATTTCCTTATGAAGTGGTATTCTTACATATCCTTTCGAGAGAAAACTGTCCTGTGCCTTCTCTTTTGAGGCTACACACTTAGACATACACGCAACATGAAAGCTTTTCGACTTACAACGTGTTGTTTAGGAAAAACAAGATAATTTCGCACGATGCGGGATTTCCTTAAAACGTGATTTTCTGAAAAATTTTGACGAAAGAAAATTCTCCTTTTGGTTCTCTTTAGATGCTACATGTTAAGACGTACACGCCACAACAATTCTTTTCGAGATACAACGTGTAGTTTTGGAGATACAAGCTAATTTTGTACTATGCGTTATTTCTTCTCGTAAAGAGTTTCCAATGCGTACGTATATGTCTTTACTCTGCAAAACTGTATTTCCTTATGAAGTGGTATTCTTACATATCCTTTCGATAGAAAACTGTCCTGTGCCTTCTCGTTTGAGGCTACACACTTAGACATAAACGCAACATGAAAGCTTTTCGACTTACAACGTGTTGTTTAGGAAAAACAAGATAATTTCGCACGATGCGGGATTTCCTTAAAACGTGATTTTCTGAAAAATTTTGACGAAAGAAAATTCTCCTTTTGGTTCTCTTTAGATGCTACATGTTAAGACGTACACGCCACAACAATTCTTTTCGAGATACAACGTGTAGTTTTGGAGATACAAGCTAATTTTGTACTATGCGTTATTTCTTCTCGTAAAGAGTTTCCAATGCGTACGTATATGTCTTTACTCTGCAAAACTGTATTTCCTTATGAAGTGGTATTCTTACATATCCTTTCGAGAGAAAACTGTCCTGTGCCTTCTCTTTTGAGGCTACACACGTAGACATACACGCAACATGAAAGCTTTTCGACTTACAACGTGTTGTTTAGGAAAAACAAGATAATTTCGCACGATGCGGGATTTCCTTAAAACGTGATTTTCTGAAAAATTTTGACGAAAGAAAATTCTCCTTTTGGTTCTCTTTAGATGCTACATGTTAAGACGTACACGCCACAACAATTCTTTCGAGATAAAACGTGTAGTTTTGGAGATACAAGCTAATTTTGTACTATGCGTTATTTCTTCTAGTAAAGAGTTTCCAATGCGTACGTATATGTCTTTACTCTGCAAAACTGTATTTCCTTATGAAGTGGTATTCTTACATATCCTTTAGAGAGAAAACTGTCCTGTGCCTTCTCTTTTGAGGCTACACACTTAGACATACACGCAACATGAAAGCTTTTCGACTTACAACGTGTTGTTTAGGAAAAACAAGATAATTTCGCACGATGCGGCATTTCCTTAAACCGTGATTTTCTGAAAAATTTTGACGAAAGAAAATTCTCCTTTTGGTTCCCTTTAGATGCTACATGTTAAGACGTACACGCCACAACAATTCTTTTCGAGATACAACGTGTAGTTTTGGAGATACAAGCTAATTTTGTACTATGCGTTATTTCTTCTCGTAAAGAGTTTCCAATGCGTACGTATATGTCTTTACTCTGCAAAACTGTATTTCCTTATGAAGTGGTATTCTTACATATCCTTTCGAGAGAAAACTGTCCTGTGCCTTCTCTTTTGAGGCTACACACTTAGACATACACGCAACATGAAAGCTTTTCGACTTACAACGTGTTGTTTAGGAAAAACAAGATAATTTCGCACGATGCGGGATTTCCTTAAAACGTGATTTTCTGAAAAATTTTGACGAAAGAAAATTCTCCTTTTGGTTCCCTTTAGATGCTACATGTTAAGACGTACACGCCACAACAATTCTTTTCGATATACAACGTGTAGTTTTGGAGATACAAGCTAATTTTGTACTATGCGTTATTTCTTCTCGTAAAGAGTTTCCAATGCGTACGTATATGTCTTTACTCTGCAAAACTGTATTTCCTTATGAAGAGGTATTCTTACATATCCTTTCGAGAGAAAACTGTCCTGTGCCTTCTCTTTTGAGGCTACACACTTAGACATACACGCAACATGAAAGCTTTTCGACTTACAACGTGTTGTTTAGGAAAAACAAGATAATTTCGCACGATGCGGGATTTCCTTAAAACGTGATTTTCTGAAAAATTTTGACGAAAGAAAATTCTCCTTTTGGTTCTCTTTAGATGCTACATGTTAAGACGTACACGCCACAACAATTCTTTTCGAGATACAACGTGTAGTTTTGGAGATACAAGCTAATTTTGTACTATGCGTTATTTCTTCTCGTAAAGAGTTTCCAATGCGTACGTATATGTCTTTACTCTGCAAAACTGTATTTCCTTATGAAGTGGTATTCTTACATATCCTTTCGAGAGAAAACTGTCCTGTGCCTTCTCTTTTGAGGCTACACACTTAGACATACACGCAACATGAAAGCTTTTCGACTTACAACGTGTTGTTTAGGAAAAACAAGATAATTTCGCACGATGCGGGATTTCCTTAAAACGTGATTTTCTGAAAAATTTTGACGAAAGAAAATTCTCCTTTTGGTTCTCTTTAGATGCTACATGTTAAGACGTACACGCCACAACAATTCTTTTCGAGATACAACGTGTAGTTTTGGAGATACAAGCTAATTTTGTACTATGCGTTATTTCTTCTCGTAAAGAGTTTCCAATGCGTACGTATATGTCTTTACTCTGCAAAACTGTATTTCCTTATGAAGTGGTATTCTTACATATCCTTTCGAGAGAAAACTGTCCTGTGCCTTCTCTTTTGAGGCTACACACGTAGACATACACGCAACATGAAAGCTTTTCGACTTACAACGTGTTGTTTAGGAAAAACAAGATAATTTCGCACGATGCGGGATTTCCTTAAAACGTAATTTTCTGAAAAATTTTGACGAAAGAAAATTCTCCTTTTGGTTCTCTTTAGATGCTACATGTTAAGACGTACACGCCACAACAATTCTTTTCGAGATACAACGTGTAGTTTTGGAGATACAAGCTAATTTTGTACTATGCGTTATTTCTTCTCGTAAAGAGTTTCCAATGCGTACGTATATGACTTGACTCTGCAAAACTGTATTTCCTTATGAAGTGGTATTCTTACATATCCTTTCGAGAGAAAACTGTCCTGTGCCTTCTCTTTTGAGGCTACACACGTAGACATACACGCAACATGAAAGCTTTTCGACTTACAACGTGTTGTTTAGGAAAAACAAGATAATTTCGCACGATGCGGGATTTCCTTTAACGTGATTTTCTGAAAAATTTTGACGAAAGAAAATTCTCCTTTTGGTTCTCTTTAGATGCTACATGTTAAGACGTACACGCCACAACAATTCTTTTCGAGATACAACGTGTAGTTTTGGAGATACAAGCTAATTTTGTACTATGCGTTATTTCTTCTAGTAAAGAGTTTCCAATGCGTACGTATATGTCTTTACTCTGCAAAACTGTATTTCCTTATGAAGTGGTATTCTTACATATCCTTTCGAGAGTAAACTGTCCTGTGCCTTCTGTTTTGAGGCTACACACTTAGACATACACGCAACATGAAAGCTTTTCGACTTACAACGTGTTGTTTAGGAAAAACAAGATAATTTCGCACGATGCGGGATTTCCTTAAAACGTGATTTTCTGAAAAATTTTGACGAAAGAAAATTCTCCTTTTGGTTCTCTTTAGATGCTACATGTTAAGACGTACACGCCACAACAATTCTTTTCGAGATACAACGTGTAGTTTTGGAGATACAAGCTAATTTTGTACTATGTGTTATTTCTTCTCGTAAAGAGTTTCCAATGCGTACGTATATGTCTTTACTCTGCAAAACTGTACTTCCTTATGAAGTGGAATTCTTACATATCCTTTCGAGAGAAAACTGTCCTGTGCCTTCTCTTTTGAGGCTACACACTTAGACATACACGCAACATGAAAGCTTTTCGACTTACAACGTGTTGTTTAGGAAAAACAAGATAATTTCGCACGATGCGGGATTTCCTTAAAACGTGATTTTCTGAAAAATTTTGACGAAAGAAAATTCTCCTTTTGGTTCTCTTTAGATGCTACATGTTAAGACGTACACGCCACAACAATTCTTTTCGAGATACAACGTGTAGTTTTGGAGATACAAGCTAATTTTGTACTATGCGTTATTTCTTCTCGTAAAGAGTTTCCAATGCGTACGTATATGTCTTTACTCTGCAAAACTGTATTTCCTTATGAAGTGGTATTCTTACATATCCTTTCGAGAGAAAACTGTCCTGTGCCTTCTCTTTTGAGGCTACACACTTAGACATACACGCAACATGAAAGCTTTTCGACTTACAACGTGTTGTTTAGGAAAAACAAGATAATTTCGCACGATGCGGGATTTCCTTAAAACGTGATTTTCTGAAAAATTTTGACGAAAGAAAATTCTCCTTTTGGTTCTCTTTAGATGCTACATGTTAAGACGTACACGCCACAACAATTCTTTTCGAGATACAACGTGTAGTTTTGGAGATACAAGCTAATTTTGTACTATGCGTTATTTCTTCTCGTAAAGAGTTTCCAATGCGTACGTATATGTCTTTACTCTGCAAAACTGTATTTCCTTATGAAGTGGTATTCTTACATATCCTTTCGAGAGAAAACTGTCCTGTGCCTTCTCTTTTGAGGCTACACACGTAGACATACACGCAACATGAAAGCTTTTCGACTTACAACGTGTTGTTTAGGAAAAACAAGATAATTTCGCACGATGCGGGATTTCCTTAAAACGTAATTTTCTGAAAAATTTTGACGAAAGAAAATTCTCCTTTTGGTTCTCTTTAGATGCTACATGTTAAGACGTACACGCCACAACAATTCTTTTCGAGATACAACGTGTAGTTTTGGAGATACAAGCTAATTTTGTACTATGCGTTATTTCTTCTCATAAAGAGTTTCCAATGCGTACGTATATGACTTGACTCTGCAAAACTGTATTTCCTTATGAAGTGGTATTCTTACATATCCTTTCGAGAGAAAACTGTCCTGTGCCTTCTCTTTTGAGGCTACACACGTAGACATACACGCAACATGAAAGCTTTTCGACTTACAACGTGTTGTTTAGGAAAAACAAGATAATTTCGCACGATGCGGGATTTCCTTAAAACGTGATTTTCTGAAAAATTTTGACGAAAGAAAATTCTCCTTTTGGTTCTCTTTAGATGCTACATGTTAAGACGTACACGCCACAACAATTCTTTTCGAGATACAACGTGTAGTTTTGGAGATACAAGCTAATTTTGTACTATGCGTTATTTCTTCTAGTAAAGAGTTTCCAATGCGTACGTATATGTCTTTACTCTGCAAAACTGTATTTCCTTATGAAGTGGTATTCTTACATATCCTTTCGAGAGTAAACTGTCCTGTGCCTTCTGTTTTGAGGCTACACACTTAGACATACACGCAACATGAAAGCTTTTCGACTTACAACGTGTTGTTTAGGAAAAACAAGATAATTTCGCACGATGCGGGATTTCCTTAAAACGTGATTTTCTGAAAAATTTTGACGAAAGAAAATTCTCCTTTTGGTTCTCTTTAGATGCTACATGTTAAGACGTACACGCCACAACAATTCTTTTCGAGATACAACGTGTAGTTTTGGAGATACAAGCTAATTTTGTACTATGTGTTATTTCTTCTCGTAAAGAGTTTCCAATGCGTACGTATATGTCTTTACTCTGCAAAACTGTACTTCCTTATGAAGTGGAATTCTTACATATCCTTTCGAGAGAAAACTGTCCTGTGCCTTCTCTTTTGAGGCTACACACTTAGACATACACGCAACATGAAAGCTTTTCGACTTACAACGTGTTGTTTAGGAAAAACAAGATAATTTCGCACGATGCGGGATTTCCTTAAAACGTGACTTTCTGAAAAATTTTGACGAAAGAAAATTCTCCTTTTGGTTCTCTTTAGATGCTACATGTTAAGACATACACGCCACAACAATTCTTTTCGAGATACAACGTGTAGTTTTGGAGATACAAGCTAATTTTGTACTATGCGTTATTTCTTCTCGTAAAGAGTTTCCAATGCGTACGTATATGTCTTTACTCTGCAAAACTGTATTTCCTTATGAAGTGGTATTCTTACATATCCTTTCGAGAGAAAACTGTCCTGTGCCTTCTCTTTTGAGGCTACACACTTAGACATACACGCAACATGAAAGCTTTTCGACTTACAACGTGTTGTTTAGGAAAAACAAGATAATTTCGCACGATGCGGGATTTCCTTAAAACGTGATTTTCTGAAAAATTTTGACGAAAGAAAATTCTCCTTTTGGTTCTCTTTAGATGCTACATGTTAAGACGTACACGCCACAACAATTCTTTTCGAGATACAACGTGTAGTTTTGGAGATACAAGCTAATTTTGTACTATGCGTTATTTCTTCTCGTAAAGAGTTTCCAATGCGTACGTATATGTCTTTACTCTGCAAAACTGTATTTCCTTATGAAGTGGTATTCTTACATATCCTTTCGAGAGAAAACTGTCCTGTGCCTTCTCTTTTGAGGCTACACACTTAGACATACACGCAACATGAAAGCTTTTCGACTTACAACGTGTTGTTTAGGAAAAACAAGATAATTTCGCACGATGCGGGATTTCCTTAAAACGTGATTTTCTGAAAAATTTTGACGAAAGAAAATTCTCCTTTTGGTTCTCTTTAGATGCTACATGTTAAGACGTACACGCCACAACAATTCTTTTCGAGATACAACGTGTAGTTTTGGAGATACAAGCTAATTTTGTACTATGCGTTATTTCTTCTCGTAAAGAGTTTCCAATGCGTACGTATATGTCTTTACTCTGCAAAACTGTATTTCCTTATGAAGTGGTATTCTTACATATCCTTTCGATAGAAAACTGTCCTGTGCCTTCTCGTTTGAGGCTACACACTTAGACATACACGCAACATGAAAGCTTTTCGACTTACAACGTGTTGTTTAGGAAAAACAAGATAATTTCGCACGATGCGGGATTTCGTTAAAACGTGATTTTCTGAAAAATTTTGACGAAAGAAAATTCTCCTTTTGGTTCTCTTTAGATGCTACATGTTAAGACGTACACGCCACAACAATTCTTTTCGAGATACAACGTGTAGTTTTGGAGATACAAGCTAATTTTGTACTATGCGTTATTTCTTCTCGTAAAGAGTTTCCAATGCGTACGTATATGTCTTTACTCTGCAAAACTGTATTTCCTTATGAAGTGGTATTCTTACATATCCTTTCGAGAGAAAACTGTCCTGTGCCTTCTCTTTTGAGGCTACACACGTAGACATACACGCAACATGAAAGCTTTTCGACTTACAACGTGTTGTTTAGGAAAAACAAGATAATTTCGCACGATGCGGGATTTCCTTAAAACGTAATTTTCTGAAAAATTTTGACGAAAGAAAATTCTCCTTTTGGTTCTCTTTAGATGCTACATGTTAAGACGTACACGCCACAACAATTCTTTTCGAGATACAACGTGTAGTTTTGGAGATACAAGCTAATTTTGTACTATGCGTTATTTCTTCTCGTAAAGAGTTTCCAATGCGTACGTATATGACTTGACTCTGCAAAACTGTATTTCCTTATGAAGTGGTATTCTTACATATCCTTTCGAGAGAAAACTGTCCTGTGCCTTCTCTTTTGAGGCTACACACTTAGACATACACGCAACATGAAAGCTTTTCGACTTACAACGTGTTGTTTAGGAAAAACAAGATAATTTCGCACGATGCGGGATTTCCTTAAAACGTGATTTTCTGAAAAATTTTGACGAAAGAAAATTCTCCTTTTGGTTCTCTTTAGATGCTACATGTTAAGACGTACACGCCACAACAATTCTTTTCGAGATACAACGTGTAGTTTTGGAGATACAAGCTAATTTTGTACTATGCGTTATTTCTTCTCGTAAAGAGTTTCCAATGCGTACGTATATGTCTTTACTCTGCAAAACTGTATTTCCTTATGAAGTGGTATTCTTACATATCCTTTCGAGAGAAAACTGTCCTGTGCCTTCTCTTTTGAGGCTACACACTTAGACATACACGCAACATGAAAGCTTTTCGACTTACAACGTGTTGTTTAGGAAAAACAAGATAATTTCGCACGATGCGGGATTTCCTTAAAACGTGATTTTCTGAAAAATTTTGACGAAAGAAAATTCTCCTTTTGGTTCTCTTTAGATGCTACATGTTAAGACGTACACGCCACAACAATTCTTTTCGAGATACAACGTGTAGTTTTGGAGATACAAGCTAATTTTGTACTATGCGTTATTTCTTCTCGTAAAGAGTTTCCAATGCGTACGTATATGTCTTTACTCTGCAAAACTGTATTTCCTTATGAAGTGGTATTCTTACATATCCTTTCGAGAGAAAACTGTCCTGTGCCTTCTCTTTTGAGGCTACACACTTAGACATACACGCAACATGAAAGCTTTTCGACTTACAACGTGTTGTTTAGGAAAAACAAGATAATTTCGCACGATGCGGGATTTCCTTAAAACGTGATTTTCTGAAAAATTTTGACGAAAGAAAATTCTCCTTTTGGTTCCCTTTAGATGCTACATGTTAAGACGTACACGCCACAACAATTCTTTTCGAGATACAACGTGTAGTTTTGGAGATACAAGCTAATTTTGTACTATGCGTTATTTCTTCTCGTAAAGAGTTTCCAATGCGTACGTATATGTCTTTACTCTGCAAAACTGTATTTCCTTATGAAGTGGTATTCTTACATATCCTTTCGAGAGAAAACTGTCCTGTGCCTTCTCGTTTGAGGCTACACACTTAGACATACACGCAACATGAAAGCTTTTCGACTAACAACGTGTTGTTTAGGAAAAACAAGATAATTTCGCACGATGCGTGATTTCCTTAAAACGTGATTTTCTGAAAAATTTTGACGAAAGAAAATTCTCCTTTTGGTTCCCTTTAGATGCTACATGTTAAGACGTACACGCCACAACAATTCTTTTCGAGATACAACGTGTAGTTTTGGAGATACAAGCTAATTTTGTACTATGCGTTATTTCTTCTCGTAAAGAGTTTCCAATGCGTACGTATATGTCTTTACTCTGCAAAACTGTATTTCCTTATTAAGTGGTATTCTTACATATCCTTTCGAGAGAAAACTGTCCTGTGCCTTCTCTTTTGAGGCTACACACTTAGACATACACGCAACATGAAAACTTTTCGACTTACAACGTGTTGTTTAGGAAAAACAAGATAATTTCGCACGATGCGGGATTTCCTTAAAACGTGATTTTCTGAAAAATTTTGACGAAAGAAAATTCTCCTTTTGGTTCTCTTTAGATGCTACATGTTAACACGTACACGCCACAACAATTCTTTTCGAGATACAACGTGTAGTTTTGGAGATACAAGCTAATTTTGTACTATGCGTTATTTCTTCTCGTAAAGAGTTTCCAATGCGTACGTATATGTCTTTACTCTGCAAAACTGTATTTCCTTATGAAGTGGTATTCTTACATAACCTTTCGAGAGAAAACTGTCCTGTGCCTTCTCTTTTGAGGCTACACACGTAGACATACACGCAACATGAAAGCTTTTCGACTTACAACGTGTTGTTTAGGAAAAACAAGATAATTTCGCACGATGCGGGATTTCCTTAAAACGTGATTTTCTGAAAAATTTTGACGAAAGAAAATTCTCCTTTTGGTTCTCTTTAGATGCTACATGTTAAGACGTACACGCCACAACAATTCTTTTCGAGATACAACGTGTAGTTTTGGAGATACAAGCTAATTTTGTACTACGCGTTATTTCTTCTCGTAAAGAGTTTCCAATGCGTACGTATATGTCTTTACTCTGCAAAACTGTATTTCCTTATGAAGTGGTCTTACATATCCTTTCGAGAGAAAACTGTCCTGTGCCTTCTCTTTTGAGGCTACACACTTAGACATACACGCAACATGAAAGCTTTTCGACTTACAACGTGTTGTTTAGGAAAAACAAGATAATTTCGCACGATGCGGGATTTCCTTAACACGTGATTTTCTGAAAAATTTTGACGAAAGAAAATTCTCCTTTTGGTTCTCTTTAGATGCTACATGTTAAGACGTACACGCCACAACAATTCTTTTCGAGATACAACGTGTAGTTTTGGAGATACAAGCTAATTTTGTACTATGCGTTATTTCTTCTCGTAAAGAGTTTCCAATGCGTACGTATATGTCTTTACTCTGCAAAACTGTATTTCCTTATGAAGTGGTATTCTTACATATCCTTTCGAGAGAAAACTGTCCTGTGCCTTCTCTTTTGAGGCTGCACACGTAGACATACATGCAACATGAAAGCTTTTCGACTTACAACGTGTTGTTTAGGAAAAACAAGATAATTTCGCACGATGCGGGATTTCCTTAAAACGTGATTTTCTGAAAATTTTTGACGAAAGAAAATTCTCCTTTTGGTTCTCTTTAGATGCTACATGTTAAGACGTACACGCCACAACAATTCTTTTCGAGATACAACGTGTAGTTTTGGAGATACAAGCTAATTTTGTACTATGCATTATTTCTTCTCGTAAAGAGTTTCCAATGCGTACGTATATGTCTTTACTCTGCAAAACTGTATTTCCTTATGAAGTGGTATTCTTACATATCCTTTCGAGAGAAAACTGTCCTGTGCCTTCTCTTTTGAGGCTACACACTTAGACATACACGCAACATGAAAGCTTTTCGACTTACAACGTGTTGTTTAGGAAAAACAAGATAATTTCGCACGATGCGGGATTTCCTTAAAACGTGATTTTCTGAAAAATTTTGACGAAAGAAAATTCTCCTTTTGGTTCTCTTTAGATGCTACATGTTAAGACGTACACGCCACAACAATTCTTTTCGAGATACAACGTGTAGTTTTGGAGATACAAGCTAATTTTGTACTATGCGTTATTTCTTCTCGTAAAGAGTTTCCAATGCGTACGTATATGTCTTTACTCTGCAAAACTGTATTTCCTTATGAAGTGGTATTCTTACATATCCTTTCGAGAGAAAACTGTCCTGTGCCTTCTCTTTTGAGGCTACACACTTAGACATACACGCAACATGAAAGCTTTTCGACTTACAACGTGTTGTTTAGGAAAAACAAGATAATTTCGCACGATGCGGGATTTCCTTAAAACGTGATTTTCTGAAAAATTTTGACGAAAGAAAATTCTCCTTTTGGTTCCCTTTAGATGCTACATGTTAAGACGTACACGCCACAACAATTCTTTTCGAGATACAACGTGTAGTTTTGGAGACACAAGCTAATTTTGTACTATGCATTATTTCTTCTCGTAAAGAGTTTCCAATGCGTACGTATATGTCTTTACTCTGCAAAACTGTATTTCCTTATGAAGTGGTATTCTTACATATCCTTTCGAGAGAAAACTGTCCTGTGCCTTCTCTTTTGAGGCTACACACTTAGACATACACGCAACATGAAAGCTTTTCGACTTACAACGTGTTGTTTAGGAAAAACAAGATAATTACGCACGATGCGGGATTTCCTTAAAACGTGATTTTCTGAAAAATTTTGACGAAAGAAAATTCTCCTTTTGGTTCTCTTTAGATGCTACATGTTAAGACGTACACGCCACAACAATTTTTTTCGAGATACAACGTGTAGTTTTGGAGATACAAGCTAATTTTGTACTATGCGTTATTTCTTCTCGTAAAGAGTTTCCAATGCGTACGTATATGTCTTTACTCTGCAAAACTGTATTTCCTTATGAAGTGGTATTCTTACATATCCTTTCGAGAGAAAACTGTCCTGTGCCTTCTCTTTTGAGGCTACACACGTAGACATACACGCAACATGAAAGCTTTTCGACTTACAACGTGTTGTTTAGGAAAAACAAGATAATTTCGCACGATGCGGGATTTCCTTAAAACGTGATTTTCTGAAAAATTTTGACGAAAGAAAATTCTCCTTTTGGTTCTCTTTAGATGCTACATGTTAAGACGTACACGCCACAACAATTCTTTTCGAGATACAACGTGTAGTTTTGGAGATACAAGCTAATTTTGTACTATGCGTTATTTCTTCTCGTAAAGAGTTTCCAATGCGTACGTATATGTCTTTACTCTGCAAAACTGTATTTCCTTATGAAGTGGTATTCTTACATATCCTTTCGAGAGAAAACTGTCCTGTGCCTTCTCTTTTGAGGCTACACACGTAGACATACACGCAACATGAAAGCTTTTCGACTTACAACGTGTTGTTTAGGAAAAACAAGATAATTTCGCACGATGCGGGATTTCCTTAAAACGTGATTTTCTGAAAAATTTTGACGAAAGAAAATTCTCCTTTTGGTTCTCTTTAGATGCTACATGTTAAGACGTACACGCCACAACAATTCTTTTCGAGATACAACGTGTAGTTTTGGAGATACAAGCTAATTTTGTACTATGCGTTATTTCTTCTAGTAAAGAGTTTCCAATGCGTACGTATATGTCTTTACTCTGCAAAACTGTATTTCCTTATGAAGTGGTATTCTTACATATCCTTTCGATAGAAAACTGTCCTGTGCCTTCTCTTTTGAGGCTACACACTTAGACATACACGCAACATGAAAGCTTTTCGACTTACAACGTGTTGTTTAGGAAAAACAAGATAATTTCGCATGATGCGGGATTTCCTTAAAACGTGATTTTCTGAAAAATTTTGACGAAAGAAAATTCTCCTTTTGGTTCTCTTTAGATGCTACATGTTAAGACGTACTCGCCACAACAATTCTTTTCGAGATACAACGTGTAGTTTTGGAGATACAAGCTAATTTTGTACTATGCGTTATTTCTTCTCGTAAAGAGTTTCCAATGCGTACGTATATGTCTTTACTCTGCAAAACTGTATTTCCTTATGAAGTGGTATTCTTACATATCCTTTCGAAAGAAAACTGTCCTGTGCCTTCTCTTTTGAGGCTACACACGTAGACATACACGCAACATGAAAGCTTTTCGACTTACAACGTGTTGATTAGGAAAAACAAGATAATTTCGCACGATGCGGGATTTCCTTAAAACGTGACTTTCTGAAAAATTTTGACGAAAGAAAATTCTCCTTTTGGTTCTCTTTAGATGCTACATGTTAAGACGTACACGCCACAACAATTCTTTTCGAGATACAACGTGTAGTTTTGGAGATACAAGCTAATTTTGTACTATGCGTTATTTCTTCTCATAAAGAGTTTCCAATGCGTACGTATATGACTTGACTCTGCAAAACTGTATTTCCTTATGAAGTGGTATTCTTACATATCCTTTCGAGAGAAAACTGTCCTGTGCCTTCTCTTTTGAGGCTACACACGTAGACATACACGCAACATGAAAGCTTTTCGACTTACAACGTGTTGTTTAGGAAAAACAAGATAATTTCGCACGATGCGGGATTTCCTTAAAACGTGATTTTCTGAAAAATTTTGACGAAAGAAAATTCTCCTTTTGGTTCTCTTTAGATGCTACATGTTAAGACGTACACGCCACAACAATTCTTTTCGAGATACAACGTGTAGTTTTGGAGATACAAGCTAATTTTGTACTATGCGTTATTTCTTCTAGTAAAGAGTTTCCAATGCGTACGTATATGTCTTTACTCTGCAAAACTGTATTTCCTTATGAAGTGGTATTCTTACATATCCTTTCGAGAGTAAACTGTCCTGTGCCTTCTGTTTTGAGGCTACACACTTAGACATACACGCAACATGAAAGCTTTTCGACTTACAACGTGTTGTTTAGGAAAAACAAGATAATTTCGCACGATGCGGGATTTCCTTAAAACGTGATTTTCTGAAAAATTTTGACGAAAGAAAATTCTCCTTTTGGTTCTCTTTAGATGCTACATGTTAAGACGTACACGCCACAACAATTCTTTTCGAGATACAACGTGTAGTTTTGGAGATACAAGCTAATTTTGTACTATGCGTTATTTCTTCTCGTAAAGAGTTTCCAATGCGTACGTATATGTCTTTACTCTGCAAAACTGTATTTCCTTATGAAGTGGTATTCTTACATATCCTTTCGAGAGAAAACTGTCCTGTGCCTTCTCTTTTGAGGCTACACACTTAGACATACACGCAACATGAAAGCTTTTCGACTTACAACGTGTTGTTTAGGAAAAACAAGATAATTTCGCACGATGCGGGATTTCCTTAAAACGTGATTTTCTGAAAAATTTTGACGAAAGAAAATTCTCCTTTTGGTTCTCTTTAGATGCTACATGTTAAGACGTACACGCCACAACAATTCTTTTCGAGATACAACGTGTAGTTTTGGAGATACAAGCTAATTTTGTACTATGCGTTATTTCTTCTCGTAAAGAGTTTCCAATGCGTACGTATATGTCTTTACTCTGCAAAACTGTATTTCCTTATGAAGTGGTATTCTTACATATCCTTTCGATAGAAAACTGTCCTGTGCCTTCTCGTTTGAGGCTACACACTTAGACATACACGCAACATGAAAGCTTTTCGACTTACAACGTGTTGTTTAGGAAAAACAAGATAATTTCGCACGATGCGGGATTTCGTTAAAACGTGATTTTCTGAAAAATTTTGACGAAAGAAAATTCTCCTTTTGGTTCTCTTTAGATGCTACATGTTAAGACGTACACGCCACAACAATTCTTTTCGAGATACAACGTGTAGTTTTGGAGATACAAGCTAATTTTGTACTATGCGTTATTTCTTCTCGTAAAGAGTTTCCAATGCGTACGTATATGTCTTTACTCTGCAAAACTGTATTTCCTTATGAAGTGGTATTCTTACATATCCTTTCGAGAGAAAACTGTCCTGTGCCTTCTCTTTTGAGGCTACACACGTAGACATACACGCAACATGAAAGCTTTTCGACTTACAACGTGTTGTTTAGGAAAAACAAGATAATTTCGCACGATGCGGGATTTCCTTAAAACGTAATTTTCTGAAAAATTTTGACGAAAGAAAATTCTCCTTTTGGTTCTCTTTAGATGCTACATGTTAAGACGTACACGCCACAACAATTCTTTTCGAGATACAACGTGTAGTTTTGGAGATACAAGCTAATTTTGTACTATGCGTTATTTCTTCTCGTAAAGAGTTTCCAATGCGTACGTATATGACTTGACTCTGCAAAACTGTATTTCCTTATGAAGTGGTATTCTTACATATCCTTTCGAGAGAAAACTGTCCTGTGCCTTCTCTTTTGAGGCTACACACTTAGACATACACGCAACATGAAAGCTTTTCGACTTACAACGTGTTGTTTAGGAAAAACAAGATAATTTCGCACGATGCGGGATTTCCTTAAAACGTGATTTTCTGAAAAATTTTGACGAAAGAAAATTCTCCTTTTGGTTCTCTTTAGATGCTACATGTTAAGACGTACACGCCACAACAATTCTTTTCGAGATACAACGTGTAGTTTTGGAGATACAAGCTAATTTTGTACTATGCGTTATTTCTTCTCGTAAAGAGTTTCCAATGCGTACGTATATGTCTTTACTCTGCAAAACTGTATTTCCTTATGAAGTGGTATTCTTACATATCCTTTCGAGAGAAAACTGTCCTGTGCCTTCTCTTTTGAGGCTACACACTTAGACATACACGCAACATGAAAGCTTTTCGACTTACAACGTGTTGTTTAGGAAAAACAAGATAATTTCGCACGATGCGGGATTTCCTTAAAACGTGATTTTCTGAAAAATTTTGACGAAAGAAAATTCTCCTTTTGGTTCTCTTTAGATGCTACATGTTAAGACGTACACGCCACAACAATTCTTTTCGAGATACAACGTGTAGTTTTGGAGATACAAGCTAATTTTGTACTATGCGTTATTTCTTCTCGTAAAGAGTTTCCAATGCGTACGTATATGTCTTTACTCTGCAAAACTGTATTTCCTTATGAAGTGGTATTCTTACATATCCTTTCGAGAGAAAAACTGTCCTGTGCCTTCTCTTTTGAGGCTACACACTTAGACATACACGCAACATGAAAGCTTTTCGACTTACAACGTGTTGTTTAGGAAAAACAAGATAATTTCGCACGATGCGGGATTTCCTTAAAACGTGATTTTCTGAAAAATTTTGACGAAAGAAAATTCTCCTTTTGGTTCCCTTTAGATGCTACATGTTAAGACGTACACGCCACAACAATTCTTTTCGAGATACAACGTGTAGTTTTGGAGATACAAGCTAATTTTGTACTATGCGTTATTTCTTCTCGTAAAGAGTTTCCAATGCGTACGTATATGTCTTTACTCTGCAAAACTGTATTTCCTTATGAAGTGGTTATTCTTACATATCCTTTCGAGAGAAAACTGTCCTGTGCCTTCTCGTTTGAGGCTACACACTTAGACATACACGCAACATGAAAGCTTTTCGACTAACAACGTGTTGTTTAGGAAAAAACAAGATAATTTCGCACGATGCGTGATTTCCTTAAAACGTGATTTTCTGAAAAATTTTGACGAAAGAAAATTCTCCTTTTGGTTCCCTTTAGATGCTACATGTTAAGACGTACACGCCACAACAATTCTTTTCGAGATACAACGTGTAGTTTTGGAGATACAAGCTAATTTTGTACTATGCGTTATTTCTTCTCGTAAAGAGTTTCCAATGCGTACGTATATGTCTTTACTCTGCAAAACTGTATTTCCTTATTAAGTGGTATTCTTACATATCCTTTCGAGAGAAAACTGTCCTGTGCCTTCTCTTTTGAGGCTACACACTTAGACATACACGCAACATGAAAACTTTTCGACTTACAACGTGTTGTTTAGGAAAAACAAGATAATTTCGCACGATGCGGGATTTCCTTAAAACGTGATTTTCTGAAAAATTTTGACGAAAGAAAATTCTCCTTTTGGTTCTCTTTAGATGCTACATGTTAACACGTACACGCCACAACAATTCTTTTCGAGATACAACGTGTAGTTTTGGAGATACAAGCTAATTTTGTACTATGCGTTATTTCTTCTCGTAAAGAGTTTCCAATGCGTACGTATATGTCTTTACTCTGCAAAACTGTATTTCCTTATGAAGTGGTATTCTTACATAACCTTTCGAGAGAAAACTGTCCTGTGCCTTCTCTTTTGAGGCTACACACGTAGACATACACGCAACATGAAAGCTTTTCGACTTACAACGTGTTGTTTAGGAAAAACAAGATAATTTCGCACGATGCGGGATTTCCTTAAAACGTGATTTTCTGAAAAATTTTGACGAAAGAAAATTCTCCTTTTGGTTCTCTTTAGATGCTACATGTTAAGGACGTACACGCCACAACAATTCTTTTCGAGATACAACGTGTAGTTTTGGAGATACAAGCTAATTTTGTACTACGCGTTATTTCTTCTCGTAAAGAGTTTCCAATGCGTACGTATATGTCTTTACTCTGCAAAACTGTATTTCCTTATGAAGTGGTCTTACATATCCTTTCGAGAGAAAACTGTCCTGTGCCTTCTCTTTTGAGGCTACACACTTAGACATACACGCAACATGAAAGCTTTTCGACTTACAACGTGTTGTTTAGGAAAAACAAGATAATTTCGCACGATGCGGGATTTCCTTAACACGTGATTTTCTGAAAAATTTTGACGAAAGAAAATTCTCCTTTTGGTTCTCTTTAGATGCTACATGTTAAGACGTACACGCCACAACAATTCTTTTCGAGATACAACGTGTAGTTTTGGAGATACAAGCTAATTTTGTACTATGCGTTATTTCTTCTCGTAAAGAGTTTCCAATGCGTACGTATATGTCTTTACTCTGCAAAACTGTATTTCCTTATGAAGTGGTATTCTTACATATCCTTTCGAGAGAAAACTGTCCTGTGCCTTCTCTTTTGAGGCTGCACACGTAGACATACATGCAACATGAAAGCTTTTCGACTTACAACGTGTTGTTTAGGAAAAACAAGATAATTTCGCACGATGCGGGATTTCCTTAAAACGTGATTTTCTGAAATTTTTGACGAAAGAAAATTCTCCTTTTGGTTCTCTTTAGATGCTACATGTTAAGACGTACACGCCACAACAATTCTTTTCGAGATACAACGTGTAGTTTTGGAGATACAAGCTAATTTTGTACTATGCATTATTTCTTCTCGTAAAGAGTTTCCAATGCGTACGTATATGTCTTTACTCTGCAAAACTGTATTTCCTTATGAAGTGGTATTCTTACATATCCTTTCGAGAGAAAACTGTCCTGTGCCTTCTCTTTTGAGGCTACACACTTAGACATACACGCAACATGAAAGCTTTTCGACTTACAACGTGTTGTTTAGGAAAAACAAGATAATTTCGCACGATGCGGGATTTCCTTAAAACGTGATTTTCTGAAAAATTTTGACGAAAGAAAATTCTCCTTTTGGTTCTCTTTAGATGCTACATGTTAAGACGTACACGCCACAACAATTCTTTTCGAGATACAACGTGTAGTTTTGGAGATACAAGCTAATTTTGTACTATGCGTTATTTCTTCTCGTAAAGAGTTTCCAATGCGTACGGTATATGTCTTTACTCTGCAAAACCTGTATTTCCTTATGAAGTGGTATTCTTACATATCCTTTCGAGAGAAAACTGTCCTGTGCCTTCTCTTTTGAGGCTAACACACTTAGACATACACGCAACATGAAAGCTTTTCGACTTACAACGTGTTGTTTAGGAAAAACAAGATAATTTCGCACGATGCGGGATTTCTTAAAACGTGATTTTCTGAAAAATTTTGACGAAAGAAAATTCTCCTTTTGGTTCCCTTTAGATGCTACATGTTAGACGTACACGCCACAACAATTCTTTTCGAGATACAACGTGTAGTTTTGGAGACACAAGCTAATTTTGTACTATGCATTATTTCTTCTCGTAAAGAGTTTCCAATGCGTACGTATATGTCTTTACTCTGCAAAACTGTATTTCCTTATGAAGTGGTATTCTTACATATCCTTTCGAGAGAAAACTGTCCTGTGCCTTCTCTTTTGAGGCTACACACTTAGACATACACGCAACATGAAAGCTTTTCGACTTACAACGTGTTGTTTAGGAAAAACAAGATAATTACGCACGATGCGGGATTTCCTTAAAACGTGATTTTCTGAAAAATTTTGACGAAAGAAAATTCTCCTTTTGGTTCTCTTTAGATGCTACATGTTAAGACGTACACGCCACAACAATTTTTTTCGAGATACAACGTGTAGTTTTGGAGATACAAGCTAATTTTGTACTATGCGTTATTTCTTCTCGTAAAGAGTTTCCAATGCGTACGTATATGTCTTTACTCTGCAAAACTGTATTTCCTTATTAAGTGGTATTCTTACATATCCTTTCGAGAGAAAACTGTCCTGTGCCTTCTCTTTTGAGGCTACACACGTAGACATACACGCAACATGAAAGCTTTTCGACTTACAACGTGTTGTTTAGGAAAAACAAGATAATTTCGCACGATGCGGGATTTCCTTAAAACGTGATTTTCTGAAAAATTTTGACGAAAGAAAATTCTCCTTTTGGTTCTCTTTAGATGCTACATGTTAAGACGTACACGCCACAACAATTCTTTTCGAGATACAACGTGTAGTTTTGGAGATACAAGCTAATTTTGTACTATGCGTTATTTCTTCTCGTAAAGAGTTTCCAATGCGTACGTATATGTCTTTACTCTGCAAAACTGTATTTCCTTATGAAGTGGTATTCTTACATATCCTTTCGAGAGAAAACTGTCCTGTGCCTTCTCTTTTGAGGCTACACACGTAGACATACACGCAACATGAAAGCTTTTCGACTTACAACGTGTTGTTTAGGAAAAACAAGATAATTTCGCACGATGCGGGATTTCCTTAAAACGTGATTTTCTGAAAAATTTTGACGAAAGAAAATTCTCCTTTTGGTTCTCTTTAGATGCTACATGTTAAGACGTACACGCCACAACAATTCTTTTCGAGATACAACGTGTAGTTTTGGAGATACAAGCTAATTTTGTACTATGCGTTATTTCTTCTAGTAAAGAGTTTCCAATGCGTACGTATATGTCTTTACTCTGCAAAACTGTATTTCCTTATGAAGTGGTATTCTTACATATCCTTTCGATAGAAAACTGTCCTGTGCCTTCTCTTTTGAGGCTACACACTTAGACATACACGCAACATGAAAGCTTTTCGACTTACAACGTGTTGTTTAGGAAAAACAAGATAATTTCGCATGATGCGGGATTTCCTTAAAACGTGATTTTCTGAAAAATTTTGACGAAAGAAAATTCTCCTTTTGGTTCTCTTTAGATGCTACATGTTAAGACGTACTCGCCACAACAATTCTTTTCGAGATACAACGTGTAGTTTTGGAGATACAAGCTAATTTTGTACTATGCGTTATTTCTTCTCGTAAAGAGTTTCCAATGCGTACGTATATGTCTTTACTCTGCAAAACTGTATTTCCTTATGAAGTGGTATTCTTACATATCCTTTCGAAAGAAAACTGTCCTGTGCCTTCTCTTTTGAGGCTACACACGTAGACATACACGCAACATGAAAGCTTTTCGACTTACAACGTGTTGATTAGGAAAAACAAGATAATTTCGCACGATGCGGGATTTCCTTAAAACGTGACTTTCTGAAAAATTTTGACGAAAGAAAATTCTCCTTTTGGTTCTCTTTAGATGCTACATGTTAAGACATACACGCCACAACAATTCTTTTCGAGATACAACGTGTAGTTTTGGAGATACAAGCTAATTTTGTACTATGCGTTATTTCTTCTCGTAAAGAGTTTCCAATGCGTACGTATATGTCTTTACTCTGCAAAACTGTATTTCCTTATGAAGTGGTATTCTTACATATCCTTTCGAGAGAAAACTGTCCTGTGCCTTCTCTTTTGAGGCTACACACTTAGACATACACGCAACATGAAAGCTTTTCGACTTACAACGTGTTGTTTAGGAAAAACAAGATAATTTCGCACGATGCGGGATTTCCTTAAAACGTGATTTTCTGAAAAATTTTGACGAAAGAAAATTCTCCTTTTGGTTCTCTTTAGATGCTACATGTTAAGACGTACACGCCACAACAATTCTTTTCGAGATACAACGTGTAGTTTTGGAGATACAAGCTAATTTTGTACTATGCGTTATTTCTTCTCGTAAAGAGTTTCCAATGCGTACGTATATGTCTTTACTCTGCAAAACTGTATTTCCTTATGAAGTGGTATTCTTACATATCCTTTCGAGAGAAAACTGTCCTGTGCCTTCTCTTTTGAGGCTACACACGTAGACATACACGCAACATGAAAGCTTTTCGACTTACAACGTGTTGTTTAGGAAAAACAAGATAATTTCGCACGATGCGGGATTTCCTTAAAACGTGACTTTCTGAAAAATTTTGACGAAAGAAAATTCTCCTTTTGGTTCTCTTTAGATGCTACATGTTAAGACGTACACGCCACAACAATTCTTTTCGAGATACAACGTGTAGTTTTGGAGATACAAGCTAATTTTGTACTATGCGTTATTTCTTCTCGTAAAGAGTTTCCAATGCGTACGTATATGTCTTTACTCTGCAAAACTGTATTTCCTTATGAAGTGGTATTCTTACATATCCTTTCGAGAGAAAACTGTCCTGTGCCTTCTCTTTTGAGGCTACACACTTAGACATACACGCAACATGAAAGCTTTTCGACTTACAACGTGTTGTTTAGGAAAAACAAGATAATTTCGCACGATGCGGGATTTCCTTAAAACGTGATTTTCTGAAAAATTTTGACGAAAGAAAATTCTCCTTTTGGTTCTCTTTAGATGCTACATGTTAAGACGTACACGCCACAAAAATTCTTTTCGAGATACAACGTGTAGTTTTGGAGATACAAGCTAATTTTGTACTATGCGTTATTTCTTCTCGTAAAGAGTTTCCAATGCGTACGTATATGTCTTTACTCTGCAAAACTGTATTTCCTTATGAAGTGGTATTCTTACATATCCTTTCGAGAGAAAACTGTCCTGTGCCTTCTCTTTTGAGGCTACACACGTAGACATACACGCAACATGAAAGCTTTTCGACTTACAACGTGTTGTTTAGGAAAAACAAGATAATTTCGCACGATGCGGGATTTCCTTAAAACGTAATTTTCTGAAAAATTTTGACGAAAGAAAATTCTCCTTTTGGTTCTCTTTAGATGCTACATGTTAAGACGTACACGCCACAACAATTCTTTTCGAGATACAACGTGTAGTTTTGGAGATACAAGCTAATTTTGTACTATGCGTTATTTCTTCTCGTAAAGAGTTTCCAATGCGTACGTATATGACTTGACTCTGCAAAACTGTATTTCCTTATGAAGTGGTATTCTTACATATCCTTTCGAGAGAAAACTGTCCTGTGCCTTCTCTTTTGAGGCTACACACGTAGACATACACGCAACATGAAAGCTTTTCGACTTACAACGTGTTGTTTACGAAAAACAAGATAATTTCGCACGATGCGGGATTTCCTTAAAACGTGATTTTCTGAAAAATTTTGACGAAAGAAAATTCTCCTTTTGGTTCTCTTTAGATGCTACATGTTAAGACGTACACGCCACAACAATTCTTTTCGAGATACAACGTGTAGTTTTGGAGATACAAGCTAATTTTTTACTATGCGTTATTTCTTCTCGTAAAGAGTTTCCAATGCGTACGTATATGTCTTTACTCTGCAAAACTGTATTTCCTTATGAAGTGGTATTCTTACATATCCTTTCGAGAGAAAACTGTCCTGTGCCTTCTCTTTTGAGGCTACACACTTAGACATACACGCAACATGAAAGCTTTTCGACTTACAACGTGTTGTTTAGGAAAAACAAGATAATTTCGCACGATGCGGGATTTCCTTAAAACGTGATTTTCTGAAAAATTTTGACGAAAGAAAATTCTCCTTTTGGTTCTCTTTAGATGCTACATGTTAAGACGTACACGCCACAACAATTCTTTTCGAGATACAACGTGTAGTTTTGGAGATACAAGCTAATTTTGTACTATGCGTTATTTCTTCTCGTAAAGAGTTTCCAATGCGTACGTATATGTCTTTACTCTGCAAAACTATATTTCCTTATGAAGTGGTATTCTTACATATCCTTTCGAGAGAAAACTGTCCTGTGCCTTCTCTTTTGAGGCTACACACTTAGACATACACGCAACATGAAAGCTTTTCGACTTACAACGTGTTGTTTAGGAAAAACAAGATAATTTCGCACGATGCGGGATTTCCTTAAAACGTGATTTTCTGAAAAATTTTGACGAAAGAAAATTCTCCTTTTGGTTCTCTTTAGATGCTACATGTTAAGACGTACTCGCCACAACAATTCTTTTCGAGATACAACGTGTAGTTTTGGAGATACAAGCTAATTTTGTACTATGCGTTATTTCTTCTCGTAAAGAGTTTCCAATGCGTACGTATATGTCTTTACTCTGCAAAACTGTATTTCCTTATGAAGTGGTATTCTTACATATCCTTTCGAAAGAAAACTGTCCTGTGCCTTCTCTTTTGAGGCTACACACGTAGACATACACGCAACATGAAAGCTTTTCGACTTACAACGTGTTGATTAGGAAAAACAAGATAATTTCGCACGATGCGGGATTTCCTTAAAACGTGACTTTCTGAAAAATTTTGACGAAAGAAAATTCTCCTTTTGGTTCTCTTTAGATGCTACATGTTAAGACATACACGCCACAACAATTCTTTTCGAGATACAACGTGTAGTTTTGGAGATACAAGCTAATTTTGTACTATGCGTTATTTCTTCTCGTAAAGAGTTTCCAATGCGTACGTATATGTCTTTACTCTGCAAAACTGTATTTCCTTATGAAGTGGTATTCTTACATATCCTTTCGAGAGAAAACTGTCCTGTGCCTTCTCTTTTGAGGCTACACACTTAGACATACACGCAACATGAAAGCTTTTCGACTTACAACGTGTTGTTTAGGAAAAACAAGATAATTTCGCACGATGCGGGATTTCCTTAAAACGTGATTTTCTGAAAAATTTTGACGAAAGAAAATTCTCCTTTTGGTTCTCTTTAGATGCTACATGTTAAGACGTACACGCCACAACAATTCTTTTCGAGATACAACGTGTAGTTTTGGAGATACAACCTAATTTTGTACTATGCGTTATTTCTTCTCGTAAAGAGTTTCCAATGCGTACGTATATGTCTTTACTCTGCAAAACTGTATTTCCTTATGAAGTGGTATTCTTACATATCCTTTCGAGAGAAAACTGTCCTGTGCCTTCTCTTTTGAGGCTACACACGTAGACATACACGCAACATGAAAGCTTTTCGACTTACAACGTGTTGTTTAGGAAAAACAAGATAATTTCGCACGATGCGGGATTTCCTTAAAACGTGACTTTCTGAAAAATTTTGACGAAAGAAAATTCTCCTTTTGGTTCTCTTTAGATGCTACATGTTAAGACGTACACGCCACAACAATTTTTTTCGAGATACAACGTGTAGTTTTGGAGATACAAGCTAATTTTGTACTATGCGTTATTTCTTCTCGTAAAGAGTTTCCAATGCGTACGTATATGTCTTTACTCTGCAAAACTGTATTTCCTTATGAAGTGGTATTCTTACATATCCTTTCGAGAGAAAACTGTCCTGTGCCTTCTCTTTTGAGGCTACACACTTAGACATACACGCAACATGAAAGCTTTTCGACTTACAACGTGTTGTTTAGGAAAAACAAGATAATTTCGCACGATGCGGGATTTCCTTAAAACGTGATTTTCTGAAAAATTTTGACGAAAGAAAATTCTCCTTTTGGTTCTCTTTAGATGCTACATGTTAAGACGTACACGCCACAAAAATTCTTTTCGAGATACAACGTGTAGTTTTGGAGATACAAGCTAATTTTGTACTATGCGTTATTTCTTCTCGTAAAGAGTTTCCAATGCGTACGTATATGTCTTTACTCTGCAAAACTGTATTTCCTTATGAAGTGGTATTCTTACATATCCTTTCGAGAGAAAACTGTCCTGTGCCTTCTCTTTTGAGGCTACACACGTAGACATACACGCAACATGAAAGCTTTTCGACTTACAACGTGTTGTTTAGGAAAAACAAGATAATTTCGCACGATGCGGGATTTCCTTAAAACGTAATTTTCTGAAAAATTTTGACGAAAGAAAATTCTCCTTTTGGTTCTCTTTAGATGCTACATGTTAAGACGTACACGCCACAACAATTCTTTTCGAGATACAACGTGTAGTTTTGGAGATACAAGCTAATTTTGTACTATGCGTTATTTCTTCTCGTAAAGAGTTTCCAATGCGTACGTATATGACTTGACTCTGCAAAACTGTATTTCCTTATGAAGTGGTATTCTTACATATCCTTTCGAGAGAAAACTGTCCTGTGCCTTCTCTTTTGAGGCTACACACGTAGACATACACGCAACATGAAAGCTTTTCGACTTACAACGTGTTGTTTACGAAAAACAAGATAATTTCGCACGATGCGGGATTTCCTTAAAACGTGATTTTCTGAAAAATTTTGACGAAAGAAAATTCTCCTTTTGGTTCTCTTTAGATGCTACATGTTAAGACGTACACGCCACAACAATTCTTTTCGAGATACAACGTGTAGTTTTGGAGATACAAGCTAATTTTTTACTATGCGTTATTTCTTCTCGTAAAGAGTTTCCAATGCGTACGTATATGTCTTTACTCTGCAAAACTGTATTTCCTTATGAAGTGGTATTCTTACATATCCTTTCGAGAGAAAACTGTCCTGTGCCTTCTCTTTTGAGGCTACACACTTAGACATACACGCAACATGAAAGCTTTTCGACTTACAACGTGTTGTTTAGGAAAAACAAGATAATTTCGCACGATGCGGGATTTCCTTAAAACGTGATTTTCTGAAAAATTTTGACGAAAGAAAATTCTCCTTTTGGTTCTCTTTAGATGCTACATGTTAAGACGTACACGCCACAACAATTCTTTTCGAGATACAACGTGTAGTTTTGGAGATACAAGCTAATTTTGTACTATGCGTTATTTCTTCTCGTAAAGAGTTTCCAATGCGTACGTATATGTCTTTACTCTGCAAAACTATATTTCCTTATGAAGTGGTATTCTTACATATCCTTTCGAGAGAAAACTGTCCTGTGCCTTCTCTTTTGAGGCTACACACTTAGACATACACGCAACATGAAAGCTTTTCGACTTACAACGTGTTGTTTAGGAAAAACAAGATAATTTCGCACGATGCGGGATTTCCTTAAAACGTGATTTTCTGAAAAATTTTGACGAAAGAAAATTCTCCTTTTGGTTCTCTTTAGATGCTACATGTTAAGACGTACACGCCACAACAATTCTTTTCGAGATACAACGTGTAGTTTTGGAGATACAAGCTAATTTTGTACTATGCGTTATTTCTTCTCGTAAAGAGTTTCCAATGCGTACGTATATGTCTTTACTCTGCAAAACTGTATTTCCTTATGAAGTGGTATTCTTACATATCCTTTCGATAGAAAACTGTCCTGTGCCTTCTCGTTTGAGGCTACACACTTAGACATACACGCAACATGAAAGCTTTTCGACTTACAACGTGTTGTTTAGGAAAAACAAGATAATTTCGCACGATGCGGGATTTCCTTAAAACGTGATTTTCTGAAAAATTTTGACGAAAGAAAATTCTCCTTTTGGTTCTCTTTAGATGCTACATGTTAAGACGTACACGCCACAACAATTCTTTTCGAGATACAACGTGTAGTTTTGGAGATACAAGCTAATTTTGTACTATGCGTTATTTCTTCTCGTAAAGAGTTTCCAATGCGTACGTATATGTCTTTACTCTGCAAAACTGTATTTCCTTATGAAGTGGTATTCTTACATATCCTTTCGAGAGAAAACTGTCCTGTGCCTTCTCTTTTGAGGCTACACACGTAGACATACACGCAACATGAAAGCTTTTCGACTTACAACGTGTTGTTTAGGAAAAACAAGATAATTTCGCACGATGCGGGATTTCCTTAAAACGTAATTTTCTGAAAAATTTTGACGAAAGAAAATTCTCCTTTTGGTTCTCTTTAGATGCTACATGTTAAGACGTACACGCCACAACAATTCTTTTCGAGATACAACGTGTAGTTTTGGAGATACAAGCTAATTTTGTACTATGCGTTATTTCTTCTCGTAAAGAGTTTCCAATGCGTACGTATATGACTTGACTCTGCAAAACTGTATTTCCTTATGAAGTGGTATTCTTACATATCCTTTCGAGAGAAAACTGTCCTGTGCCTTCTCTTTTGAGGCTACACACTTAGACATACACGCAACATGAAAGCTTTTCGACTTACAACGTGTTGTTTAGGAAAAACAAGATAATTTCGCACGATGCGGGATTTCCTTAAAACGTGATTTTCTGAAAAATTTTGACGAAAGAAAATTCTCCTTTTGGTTCTCTTTAGATGCTACATGTTAAGACGTACACGCCACAACAATTCTTTTCGAGATACAACGTGTAGTTTTGGAGATACAAGCTAATTTTGTACTATGCGTTATTTCTTCTCGTAAAGAGTTTCCAATGCGTACGTATATGTCTTTACTCTGCAAAACTGTATTTCCTTATGAAGTGGTATTCTTACATATCCTTTCGAGAGAAAACTGTCCTGTGCCTTCTCTTTTGAGGCTACACACTTAGACATACACGCAACATGAAAGCTTTTCGACTTACAACGTGTTGTTTAGGAAAAACAAGATAATTTCGCACGATGCGGGATTTCCTTAAAACGTGATTTTCTGAAAAATTTTGACGAAAGAAAATTCTCCTTTTGGTTCTCTTTAGATGCTACATGTTAAGACGTACACGCCACAACAATTCTTTTCGAGATACAACGTGTAGTTTTGGAGATACAAGCTAATTTTGTACTGTGCGTTATTTCTTCTCGTAAAGAGTTTCCAATGCGTACGTATATGTCTTTACTCTGCAAAACTGTATTTCCTTATGAAGTGGTATTCTTACATATCCTTTCGAGAGAAAACTGTCCTGTGCTTTCTCTTTTGAGGCTACACACGTAGACATACACGCAACATGAAAGCTTTTCGACTTACAACGTGTTGTTTAGGAAAAACAAGATAATTTCGCACGATGCGGGATTTCCTTAAAACGTGATTTTCTGAAAAATTTTGTCGAAAGAAAATTCTCCTTTTGGTTCTCTTTAGATGCTACATGTTAAGACGTACACGCCACAACAATTCTTTTCAAGATACAATGTGTAGTTTTGGAGATACAAGCTAATTTTGTACTATGCGTTATTTCTTCTCGTAAAGAGTTTCCAATGCGTACGTATATGTCTTTACTCTGCAAAACTGTATTTCCTTATGAAGTGGTATTCTTACATATCCTTTCGAGTGAAAACTGTCCTGTGCCTTCTCTTTTGAGGCTACACACTTAGACATACACGCAACATGAAAGCTTTTCGACTTACAACGTGTTGTTTAGGAAAAACAAGATAATTTCGCACGATGCGGGATTTCCTTAAAACGTGATTTTCTGAAAAATTTTGACGAAAGAAAATTCTCCTTTTGGTTCCCTTTAGATGCTACATGTTAAGACGTACACGCCACAACAATTCTTTTCGAGATACAACGTGTAGTTTTGGAGATACAAGCTAATTTTGTACTATGCGTTATTTCTTCTCGTAAAGAGTTTCCAATGCGTACGTATATGTCTTTACTCTGCAAAACTGTATTTCCTTATGAAGTGGTATTCTTACATATCCTTTCGAGAGAAAACTGTCCTGTGCCTTCTCGTTTGAGGCTACACACTTAGACATACACGCAACATGAAAGCTTTTCGACTTACAACGTGTTGTTTAGGAAAAACAAGATAATTTCGCACGATGCGGGATTTCCTTAAAACGTGATTTTCTGAAAAATTTTGACGAAAGAAAATTCTCCTTTTGGTTCCCTTTAGATGCTACATGTTAAGACGTACACGCCACAACAATTCTTTTCGAGATACAACGTGTAGTTTTGGAGATACAAGCTAATTTTGTACTATGCGTTATTTCTTCTCGTAAAGAGTTTCCAATGCGTACGTATATGTCTTTACTCTGCAAAACTGTATTTCCTTATGAAGTGGTATTCTTACATATCCTTTCGAGAGAAAACTGTCCTGTGCCTTCTCTTTTGAGGCTACACACTTAGACATACACGCAACATGAAAGCTTTTCGACTTACAACGTGTTGTTTAGGAAAAACAAGATAATTTCGCACGATGCGGGATTTCCTTAAAACGTGATTTTCTGAAAAATTTTGACAAAAGAAAATTCTCCTTTTGGTTCTCTTTAGATGCTACATGTTAAGACGTACACGCCACAACAATTCTTTTCGAGTTACAACGTGTAGTTTTGGAGATACAAGCTAATTTTGTACGATGCATTATTTCTTCTCGTAAGGAGTTTCCAATACGTACGTATATGTCTTTACTCTGCAAAACTGTATTTCCTTATGAATGGTATTCTTACATATTCTTTCGAGAGAAAACTCTCCTGTGACTTCTCTTTTGAGGCTACACACTTAGACATACACGCAACATGAAAGCTTTTCGACTTACAACGTGTTGTTTAGGAAAAACAAGATAATTTCGCACGATGCGGGATTTCCTTAAAACGTGATTTTCTGAAAAATTTTGACGAAAGAAAATTTTCCGTTTGGTTCTCTTTAGATGCTACATGTTAAGACGTACACGCCACAACAATTCTTTTCGAGATACAACATGTAGTTTTGGAGATACAAGCTAATTTTGTACTATGCGTTATTTCTTCTCGTAAAGAGTTTCCAATGTGTACGTATATGTCTTTACTCTGCAAAACTGTATTTCCTTATGAAGTGGTATTCTTACATATCCTTTCGAGAGAAAACTGTCCTGTGCCTTCTCTTTTGAGGCTACACACTTAGACATACACGCAACATGAAAGCTTTTCGACTTACAACGTGTTGTTTAGGAAAAACAAGATAATTTCGCACGATGCGGGATTTCCTTAAAACGTGATTTTCTGAAAAATTTTGACGAAAGAAAATTCTCCTTTTGGTTCTCTTTAGATGCTACATGTTAAGACGTACACGCCACAACAATTCTTTTCGAGTTACAACGTGTAGTTTTGGAGATACAAGCTAATTTTGTACGATGCATTATTTATTCTCGTAAAGAGTTTCCAATACGTACGTATATGTCTTTACTCTGCAAAACTGTATTTCTTTATGAAGTGGTATTCTTACATATTCTTTCGAGAGAAAACTCTCCTGTGCCTTCTCTTTTGAGGCTACACACTTAGACATACACGCAACATGAAAGCTTTTCGACTTACAACGTGTTGTTTAGGAAAAACAAGATAATTTCGCAGGATGCGGGATTTCCTTAAAACGGGATTTTCTGAAAAATTTTGACGAAAGAATATTCTCCTTTTGGTTCTCTTTAGATGCTACATGTTAAGACGTACACGCCACAACAATTCTTTTCGAGATACAACGTGTAGTTTTGGAGATACAAGCTAATTTTGTACTATGCGTTATTTCTTCTCGTAAAGAGTTTCCAATGCGTACGTATATGTCTTTACTCTGCAAAACTGTATTTCCTTATGAAGTGGTATTCTTACATATCCTTTCGATAGAAAACTGTCCTGTGCCTTCTCGTTTGAGGCTACACACTTAGACATACACGCAACATGAAAGCTTTTCGACTTACAACGTGTTTTTTAGGAAAAACAAGATAATTTCGCACGATGCGGGATTTCCTTAAAACGTGATTTTCTGAAAAATTTTGACGAAAGAAAATTCTCCTTTTGGTTCTCTTTAGATGCTACATGTTAAGACGTACACGCCACAACAATTCTTTTCGAGATACAACGTGTAGTTTTGGAGATACAAGCTAATTTTGTACTATGCGTTATTTCTTCTCGTAAAGAGTTTCCAATGCGTACGTATATGTCTTTACTCTGCAAAACTGTATTTCCTTATGAAGTGGTATTCTTACATATCCTTTCGAGAGAAAACTGTCCTGTGCCTTCTCTTTTGAGGCTACACACGTAGACCTACACGCAACATGAAAGCTTTTCGACTTACAACGTGTTGTTTAGGAAAAACAAGATAATTTCGCACGATGCGGGATTTCCTTAAAACGTAATTTTTGAAAAATTTTGACGAAAGAAAATTCTCCTTTTGGTTCTCTTTAGATGCTACATGTTAAGACGTACACGCCACAACAATTCTTTTCGAGATAAAACGTGTAGTTTTGGAGATACAAGCTAATTTTGTACTATGAGTTATTTCTTCTCGTAAAGAGTTTCCAATGCGTACGTATATGTCTTTACTCTGCAAAACTGTATTTCCTTATGAAGTGGTATTCTTACATATCCTTTCGAGAGAAAACTGTCCTGTGCCTTCTCTTTTGAGGCTACACACTTAGACATACACGCAACATGAAAGCTTTTCGACTTACAACGTGTTGTTTAGGAAAAACAAGATAATTTCGCACGATGCGGGATTTCCTTAAAACGTGATTTTCTGAAAAATTTTGACGAAAGAAAATTCTCCTTTTGGTTCTCTTTAGATGCTACATGTTAAGACGTACACGCCACAACAATTCTTTTCGAGATACAACGTGTAGTTTTGGAGATACAAGCTAATTTTGTACTATGCGTTATTTCTTCTCGTAAAGAGTTTCCAATGAGTACGTATATGTCTTTACTCTGCAAAACTGTATTTCCTTATGAAGTGGTATTCTTACATATCCTTTCGAGAGAAAACTGTCCTGTGCCTTCTCTTTTGAGGCTACACACGTAGACATACACGCAACATGAAAGCTTTTCGACTTACAACGTGTTGTTTACGAAAAACAAGATAATTTCTCACGATGCGGGATTTCCTTAAAACGTGATTTTCTGAAAAATTTTGACGAAAGAAAATTCTCCTTTTGGTTCTCTTTAGATGCTACATGTTAAGACGTACACGCCACAACAACTCTTTTCGAGATACAACGTGTAGTTTTGGAGATACAAGCTAATTTTGTACTATGCGTTATTTCTTCTCGTAAAGAGTTTCCAATGCGTACGTATATGTCTTTACTCTGCAAAACTGTATTTCGTTATGAAGTGGTATTCTTACATATCCTTTCGAGAGAAAACTGTCCTGTGCCTTCTCTTTTGAGGCTACACACTTAGACATACACGCAACATGAAAGCTTTTCGACTTACAACGTGTTGTTTAGGAAAAACAAGATAATTTCGCACGATGCGGCATTTCCTTAAAACGTGATTTTCTGAAAAATTTTGACGAAAGAAAATTCTCCTTTTGGTTCCCTTTAGATGCTACATGTTAAGACGTACACGCCACAACAATTCTTTTCGAGATACAACGTGTAGTTTTGGAGATACAAGCTAATTTTGTACTATGCGTTATTTCTTCTCGTAAAGAGTTTCCAATGCGTACGTATATGTCTTTACTCTGCAAAACTGTATTTCCTTATGAAGTGGTATTCTTACATATCCTTTCGAGAGAAAACTGTCCTGTGCCTTCTCGTTTGAGGCTACACACTTAGACATACACGCAACATGAAAGCTTTTCGACTTACAACGTGTTGTTTAGGAAAAACAAGATAATTTCGCACGATGCGGGATTTCCTTAAAACGTGATTTTCTGAAAAATTTTGACGAAAGAAAATTCTCCTTTTGGTTCCCTTTAGATGCTACATGTTAAGACGTACACGCCACAACAATTCTTTTCGAGATACAAAGTGTAGTTTTGGAGATACAAGCTAATTTTGTACTATGCGTTATTTCTTCTCGTAAAGAGTTTCCAATGCGTACGTATATGTCTTTACTCTGCAAAACTGTATTTCCTTATGAAGTGGTATTCTTACATATCCTTTCGAGAGAAAACTGTCCTGTGCCTTCTCTTTTGAGGCTACACACGTAGACATACACGCAACATGAAAGCTTTTCGACTTACAACGTGTTGTTTAGGAAAAACAAGATAATTTCGCACGATGCGGGATTTCCTTAAAACGTGATTTTCTGAAAAATTTTGACGAAAGAAAATTCTCCTTTTGGTTCTCTTTAGATGCTACATGTTAAGACGTACACGCCACAACAATTCTTTTCGAGATACAACGTGTAGTTTTGGAGATACAAGCTAATTTTGTACTATGCGTTATTTCTTCTCGTAAAGAGTTTCCAATGCGTACGTATATGTCTTTACTCTGCAAAACTGTATTTCCTTATGAAGTGGTATTCTTACATATCCTTTCGAGAGAAAACTGTCCTGTGCCTTCTCTTTTGAGGCTACACACGTAGACATACACGCAACATGAAAGCTTTTCGACTTACAACGTGTTGTTTAGGAAAAACAAGATAATTTCGCACGATGCGGGATTTCCTTAAAACGTAATTTTCTGAAAAATTTTGACGAAAGAAAATTCTCCTTTTGGTTCTCTTTAGATGCTACATGTTAAGACGTACACGCCACAACAATTCTTTTCGAGATACAACGTGTAGTTTTGGAGATACAAGCTAATTTTGTACTATGCGTTATTTCTTCTCATAAAGAGTTTCCAATGCGTACGTATATGACTTGACTCTGCAAAACTGTATTTCCTTATGAAGTGGTATTCTTACATATCCTTTCGAGAGAAAACTGTCCTGTGCCTTCTCTTTTGAGGCTACACACGTAGACATACACGCAACATGAAAGCTTTTCGACTTACAACGTGTTGTTTAGGAAAAACAAGATAATTTCGCACGATGCGGGATTTCCTTAAAACGTGATTTTCTGAAAAATTTTGACGAAAGAAAATTCTCCTTTTGGTTCTCTTTAGATGCTACATGTTAAGACGTACACGCCACAACAATTCTTTTCGAGATACAACGTGTAGTTTTGGAGATACAAGCTAATTTTGTACTATGCGTTATTTCTTCTCGTAAAGAGTTTCCAATGCGTACGTATATGTCTTTACTCTGCAAAACTGTATTTCCTTATGAAGTGGTATTCTTACATATCCTTTCGAGAGAAAACTGTCCTGTGCCTTCTCTTTTGAGGCTACACACTTAGACATACACGCAACATGAAAGCTTTTCGACTTACAACGTGTTGTTTAGGAAAAACAAGATAATTTCGCACGATGCGGGATTTCCTTAAAACGTGATTTTCTGAAAAATTTTGACGAAAGAAAATTCTCCTTTTGGTTCTCTTTAGATGCTACATGTTAAGACGTACACGCCACAACAATTCTTTTCGAGATACAACGTGTAGTTTTGGAGATACAAGCTAATTTTGTACTATGCGTTATTTCTTCTCGTAAAGAGTTTCCAATGCGTACGTATATGTCTTTACTCTGCAAAACTGTATTTCCTTATGAAGTGGTATTCTTACATATCCTTTCGATAGAAAACTGTCCTGTGCCTTCTCGTTTGAGGCTACACACTTAGACATACACGCAACATGAAAGCTTTTCGACTTACAACGTGTTGTTTAGGAAAAACAAGATAATTTCGCACGATGCGGGATTTCCTTAAAACGTGATTTTCTGAAAAATTTTGACGAAAGAAAATTCTCCTTTTGGTTCTCTTTAGATGCTACATGTTAAGACGTACACGCCACAACAATTCTTTTCGAGATACAACGTGTAGTTTTGGAGGTAGAAGCTAATTTTGTACTATGCGTTATTTCTTCTCGTAAAGAGTTTCCAATGCGTACGTATATGTCTTTACTCTGCAAAACTGTATTTCCTTATGAAGTGGTATTCTTACATATCCTTTCGAGAGAAAACTGTCCTGTGCCTTCTCTTTTGAGGCTACACACGTAGACATACACGCAACATGAAAGCTTTTCGACTTACAACGTGTTGTTTAGGAAAAACAAGATAATTTCGCACGATGCGGGATTTCCTTAAAACGTAATTTTCTGAAAAATTTTGACGAAAGAAAATTCTCCTTTTGGTTCTCTTTAGATGCTACATGTTAAGACGTACACGCCACAACAATTCTTTTCGAGATACAACGTGTAGTTTTGGAGATACAAGCTAATTTTGTACTATGCGTTATTTCTTCTCGTAAAGAGTTTCCAATGCGTACGTATATGACTTGACTCTGCAAAACTGTATTTCCTTATGAAGTGGTATTCTTACATATCCTTTCGAGAGAAAACTGTCCTGTGCCTTCTCTTTTGAGGCTACACACGTAGACATACACGCAACATGAAAGCTTTTCGACTTACAACGTGTTGTTTAGGAAAAACAAGATAATTTCGCACGATGCGGGATTTCCTTAAAACGTGATTTTCTGAAAAATTTTGACGAAAGAAAATTCTCCTTTTGGTTCTCTTTAGATGCTACATGTTAAGACGTACACGCCACAACAATTCTTTTCGAGATACAACGTGTAGTTTTGGAGATACAAGCTAATTTTGTACTATGCGTTATTTCTTCTCGTAAAGAGTTTCCAATGCGTACGTATATGTCTTTACTCTGCAAAACTGTATTTCCTTATGAAGTGGTATTCTTACATATCCTTTCGAGAGAAAACTGTCCTGTGCCTTCTCTTTTGAGGCTACACACTTAGACATACACGCAACATGAAAGCTTTTCGACTTACAACGTGTTGTTTAGGAAAAACAAGATAATTTCGCACGATGCGGGATTTCCTTAAAACGTGATTTTCTGAAAAATTTTGACGAAAGAAAATTCTCCTTTTGGTTCTCTTTAGATGCTACATGTTAAGACGTACACGCCACAACAATTCTTTTCGAGATACAACGTGTAGTTTTGGAGATACAAGCTAATTTTGTACTATGCGTTATTTCTTCTCGTAAAGAGTTTCCAATGCGTACGTATATGTCTTTACTCTGCAAAACTGTATTTCCTTATGAAGTGGTATTCTTACATATCCTTTCGAGAGAAAACTGTCCTGTGCCTTCTCTTTTGAGGCTACACACGTAGACATACACGCAACATGAAAGCTTTTCGACTTACAACGTGTTGTTTAGGAAAAACAAGATAATTTCGCACGATGCGGGATTTCCTTAAAACGTGATTTTCTGAAAAATTTTGACGAAAGAAAATTCTCCTTTTGGTTCTCTTTAGATGCTACATGTTAAGACGTACACGCCACAACAATTCTTTTCGAGATACAACGTGTAGTTTTGGAGATACAAGCTAATTTTGTACTATGCGTTATTTCTTCTCGTAAAGAGTTTCCAATGCGTACGTATATGTCTTTACTCTGCAAAACTGTATTTCCTTATGAAGTGGTATTCTTACATATCCTTTCGAGAGAAAACTGTCCTGTGCCTTCTCTTTTGAGGCTACACACGTAGACATACACGCAACATGAAAGCTTTTCGACTTACAACGTGTTGTTTACGAAAAACAAGATAATTTCGCACGATGCAGGATTTCCTTAAAACGTGATTTTCTGAAAAATTTTGACGAAAGAAAATTCTCCTTTTGGTTCTCTTTAGATGCTACATGTTAAGACGTACACGCCACAACAACTCTTTTCAAGATACAACGTGTAGTTTTGGAGATACAAGCTAATTTTGTACTATGCGTTATTTCTTCTCGTAAAGAGTTTCCAATGCGTACGTATATGTCTTTACTCTGCAAAACTGTATTTCGTTATGAAGTGGTATTCTTACATATCCTTTCGAGAGAAAACTGTCCTGTGCCTTCTCTTTTGAGGCTACACACTTAGACATACACGCAACATGAAAGCTTTTCGACTTACAACGTGTTGTTTAGGAAAAACAAGATAATTTCGCACGATGCGGCATTTCCTTAAAACGTGATTTTCTGAAAAATTTTGACGAAAGAAAATTCTCCTTTTGGTTCCCTTTAGATGCTACATGTTAAGACGTACACGCCACAACAATTCTTTTCGAGATACAACGTGTAGTTTTGGAGATACAAGCTAATTTTGTACTATGCGTTATTTCTTCTCGTAAAGAGTTTCCAATGCGTACGTATATGTCTTTACTCTGCAAAACTGTATTTCCTTATGAAGTGGTATTCTTACATATCCTTTCGAGAGAAAACTGTCCTGTGCCTTCTCGTTTGAGGCTACACACTTAGACATACACGCAACATGAAAGCTTTTCGACTTACAACGTGTTGTTTAGGAAAAACAAGATAATTTCGCACGATGCGGGATTTCCTTAAAACGTGATTTTCTGAAAAATTTTGACGAAAGAAAATTCTCCTTTTGGTTCTCTTTAGATGCTACATGTTAAGACGTACACGCCACAACAATTCTTTTCGAGATACAACGTGTAGTTTTGGAGATACAAGCTAATTTTGTACTATGCGTTATTTCTTCTCGTAAAGAGTTTCCAATGCGTACGTATATGTCTTTACTCTGCAAAACTGTATTTCCTTATGAAGTGGTATTCTTACATATCCTTTCGAGAGAAAACTGTCCTGTGCCTTCTCTTTTGAGGCTACACACGTAGACATACACGCAACATGAAAGCTTTTCGACTTACAACGTGTTGTTTAGGAAAAACAAGATAATTTCGCACGATGCGGGATTTCCTTAAAACGTGATTTTCTGAAAAATTTTGACGAAAGAAAATTCTCCTTTTGGTTCTCTTTAGATGCTACATGTTAAGACGTACACGCCACAACAATTCTTTTCGAGATACAACGTGTAGTTTTGGAGATACAAGCTAATTTTGTACTATGCGTTATTTCTTCTCGTAAAGAGTTTCCAATGCGTACGTATATGTCTTTACTCTGCAAAACTGTATTTCCTTATGAAGTGGTATTCTTACATATCCTTTCGAGAGAAAACTGTCCTGTGCCTTCTCTTTTGAGGCTACACACGTAGACATACACGCAACATGAAAGCTTTTCGACTTACAACGTGTTGTTTAGGAAAAACAAGATAATTTCGCACGATGCGGGATTTCCTTAAAACGTAATTTTCTGAAAAATTTTGACGAAAGAAAATTCTCCTTTTGGTTCTCTTTAGATGCTACATGTTAAGACGTACACGCCACAACAATTCTTTTCGAGATACAACGTGTAGTTTTGGAGATACAAGCTAATTTTGTACTATGCGTTATTTCTTCTCATAAAGAGTTTCCAATGCGTACGTATATGACTTGACTCTGCAAAACTGTATTTCCTTATGAAGTGGTATTCTTACATATCCTTTCGAGAGAAAACTGTCCTGTGCCTTCTCTTTTGAGGCTACACACGTAGACATACACGCAACATGAAAGCTTTTCGACTTACAACGTGTTGTTTAGGAAAAACAAGATAATTTCGCACGATGCGGGATTTCCTTAAAACGTGATTTTTCTGAAAAATTTTGACGAAAGAAAATTCTCCTTTTGGTTCTCTTTAGATGCTACATGTTAAGACGTACACGCCACAACAATTCTTTTCGAGATACAACGTGTAGTTTTGGAGATACAAGCTAATTTTGTACTATGCGTTATTTCTTCTCGTAAAGAGTTTCCAATGCGTACGTATATGTCTTTACTCTGCAAAACTGTATTTCCTTATGAAGTGGTATTCTTACATATCCTTTCGAGAGAAAACTGTCCTGTGCCTTCTCTTTTGAGGCTACACACTTAGACATACACGCAACATGAAAGCTTTTCGACTTACAACGTGTTGTTTAGGAAAAACAAGATAATTTCGCACGATGCGGGATTTCCTTAAAACGTGATTTTCTGAAAAATTTTGACGAAAGAAAATTCTCCTTTTGGTTCTCTTTAGATGCTACATGTTAAGACGTACACGCCACAACAATTCTTTTCGAGATACAACGTGTAGTTTTGGAGATACAAGCTAATTTTGTACTATGCGTTATTTCTTCTCGTAAAGAGTTTCCAATGCGTACGTATATGTCTTTACTCTGCAAAACTGTATTTCCTTATGAAGTGGTATTCTTACATATCCTTTCGATAGAAAACTGTCCTGTGCCTTCTCGTTTGAGGCTACACACTTAGACATACACGCAACATGAAAGCTTTTCGACTTACAACGTGTTGTTTAGGAAAAACAAGATAATTTCGCACGATGCGGGATTTCCTTAAAACGTGATTTTCTGAAAAATTTTGACGAAAGAAAATTCTCCTTTTGGTTCTCTTTAGATGCTACATGTTAAGACGTACACGCCACAACAATTCTTTTCGAGATACAACGTGTAGTTTTGGAGGTACAAGCTAATTTTGTACTATGCGTTATTTCTTCTCGTAAAGAGTTTCCAATGCGTACGTATATGTCTTTACTCTGCAAAACTGTATTTCCTTATGAAGTGGTATTCTTACATATCCTTTCGAGAGAAAACTGTCCTGTGCCTTCTCTTTTGAGGCTACACACGTAGACATACACGCAACATGAAAGCTTTTCGACTTACAACGTGTTGTTTAGGAAAAACAAGATAATTTCGCACGATGCGGGATTTCCTTAAAACGTAATTTTCTGAAAAATTTTGACGAAAGAAAATTCTCCTTTTGGTTCTCTTTAGATGCTACATGTTAAGACGTACACGCCACAACAATTCTTTTCGAGATACAACGTGTAGTTTTGGAGATACAAGCTAATTTTGTACTATGCGTTATTTCTTCTCATAAAGAGTTTCCAATGCGTACGTATATGACTTGACTCTGCAAAACTGTATTTCCTTATGAAGTGGTATTCTTACATATCCTTTCGAGAGAAAACTGTCCTGTGCCTTCTCTTTTGAGGCTACACACGTAGACATACACGCAACATGAAAGCTTTTCGACTTACAACGTGTTGTTTAGGAAAAACAAGATAATTTCGCACGATGCGGGATTTCCTTAAAACGTGATTTTCTGAAAAATTTTGACGAAAGAAAATTCTCCTTTTGGTTCTCTTTAGATGCTACATGTTAAGACGTACACGCCACAACAATTCTTTTCGAGATACAACGTGTAGTTTTGGAGATACAAGCTAATTTTGTACTATGCGTTATTTCTTCTCGTAAAGAGTTTCCAATGCGTACGTATATGTCTTTACTCTGCAAAACTGTATTTCCTTATGAAGTGGTATTCTTACATATCCTTTCGAGAGAAAACTGTCCTGTGCCTTCTCTTTTGAGGCTACACACTTAGACATACACGCAACATGAAAGCTTTTCGACTTACAACGTGTTGTTTAGGAAAAACAAGATAATTTCGCACGATGCGGGATTTCCTTAAAACGTGATTTTCTGAAAAATTTTGACGAAAGAAAATTCTCCTTTTGGTTCTCTTTAGATGCTACATGTTAAGACGTACACGCCACAACAATTCTTTTCGAGATACAACGTGTAGTTTTGGAGATACAAGCTAATTTTGTACTATGCGTTATTTCTTCTCGTAAAGAGTTTCCAATGCGTACGTATATGTCTTTACTCTGCAAAACTGTATTTCCTTATGAAGTGGTATTCTTACATATCCTTTCGATAGAAAACTGTCCTGTGCCTTCTCGTTTGAGGCTACACACTTAGACATACACGCAACATGAAAGCTTTTCGACTTACAACGTGTTGTTTAGGAAAAAACAAGATAATTTCGCACGATGCGGGATTTCCTTAAAACGTGATTTTCTGAAAAATTTTGACGAAAGAAAATTCTCCTTTTGGTTCTCTTTAGATGCTACATGTTAAGACGTACACGCCACAACAATTCTTTTCGAGATACAACGTGTAGTTTTGGAGATACAAGCTAATTTTGTACTATGCGTTATTTCTTCTCGTAAAGAGTTTCCAATGCGTACGTATATGTCTTTACTCTGCAAAACTGTATTTCCTTATGAAGTGGTATTCTTACATATCCTTTCGAGAGAAAACTGTCCTGTGCCTTCTCTTTTGAGGCTACACACGTAGACATACACGCAACATGAAAGCTTTTCGACTTACAACGTGTTGTTTACGAAAAACAAGATAATTTCGCACGATGCGGGATTTCCTTAAAACGTGATTTTCTGAAAAATTTTGACGAAAGAAAATTCTCCTTTTGGTTCTCTTTAGATGCTACATGTTAAGACGTACACGCCACAACAATTCTTTTCGAGATACAACGTGTAGTTTTGGAGATACAAGCTAATTTTGTACTATGCGTTATTTCTTCTCGTAAAGAGTTTCCAATGCGTACGTATATGTCTTTACTCTGCAAAACTGTATTTCCTTATGAAGTGGTATTCTTACATATCCTTTCGAGAGAAAACTGTCCTGTGCCTTCTCTTTTGAGGCTACACACTTAGACATACACGCAACATGAAAGCTTTTCGACTTACAACGTGTTGTTTAGGAAAAACAAGATAATTTCGCACGATGCGGGATTTCCTTAAAACGTGATTTTCTGAAAAATTTTGACGAAAGAAAATTCTCCTTTTGGTTCTCTTTAGATGCTACATGTTAAGACGTACACGCCACAACAATTCTTTTCGAGATACAACGTGTAGTTTTGGAGATACAAGCTAATTTTGTACTATGCGTTATTTCTTCTCGTAAAGAGTTTCCAATGCGTACGTATATGTCTTTACTCTGCAAAACTGTATTTCCTTATGAAGTGGTATTCTTACATATCCTTTCAAGAGAAAACTGTCCTGTGCCTTCTCTTTTGAGGCTACACACGTAGACATACACGCAACATGAAAGCTTTTCGACTTACAACGTGTTGTTTACGAAAAACAAGATAATTTCGCACGATGCGGGATTTCCTTAAAACGTGATTTTCTGAAAAATTTTGACGAAAGAAAATTCTCCTTTTGGTTCTCTTTAGATGCTACATGTTAAGACGTACACGCCACAACAATTCTTTTCGAGATACAACGTGTAGTTTTGGAGATACAAGCTAATTTTGTACTATGCGTTATTTCTTCTCGTAAAGAGTTTCCAATGCGTACGTATATGTCTTTACTCTGCAAAACTGTATTTCCTTATGAAGTGGTATTCTTACATATCCTTTCGAGAGAAAACTGTCCTGTGCCTTCTCTTTTGAGGCTACACACTTAGACATACACGCAACATGAAAGCTTTTCGACTTACAACGTGTTGTTTAGGAAAAACAAGATAATTTCGCACGATGCGGCATTTCCTTAAAACGTGATTTTCTGAAAAATTTTGACGAAAGAAAATTCTCCTTTTGGTTCCCTTTAGATGCTACATGTTAAGACGTACACGCCACAACAATTCTTTTCGAGATACAACGTGTAGTTTTGGAGATACAAGCTAATTTTGTACTATGCGTTATTTCTTTTCGTAAAGAGTTTCCAATGCGTACGTATATGTCTTTACTCTGCAAAACTGTATTTCCTTATGAAGTGGTATTCTTACATATCCTTTCGAGAGAAAACTGTCCTGTGCCTTCTCGTTTGAGGCTACACACTTAGACATACACGCAACATGAAAGCTTTTCGACTTACAACGTGTTGTTTAGGAAAAACAAGATAATTTCGCACGATGCGGGATTGCCTTAAAACGTGATTTTCTGAAAAATTTTGACGAAAGAAAATTCTCCTTTTGGTTCCCTTTAGATGCTATATGTTAAGACGTACACGCCACAACAATTCTTTTCGAGATACAAAGTGTAGTTTTGGAGATACAAGCTAATTTTGTACTATGCGTTATTTCTTCTCGTAAAGAGATTCCAATGCGTACGTATATGTCTTTACTCTGCAAAACTGTATTTCCTTATGAAGTGGTATTCTTACATATCCTTTCGAGAGAAAACTGTCCTGTGCCTTCTCTTTTGAGGCTACACACGTAGACATACACGCAAAATGAAAGCTTTTCGACTTACAACGTGTTGTTTAGGAAAAACAAGATAATTTCGCACGATGTGGCATTTCCTTAAAACGTGATTTTCTGAAAAATTTTGACGAAAGAAAATTCTCCTTTTGGTTCTCTTTAGATGCTACATGTTAAGACGTACACGCCACAACAATTCTTTTCGAGATACAACGTGTAGTTTTGGAGATACAAGCTAATTTTGTACTATGCGTTATTTCTTCTCGTAAAGAGTTTCCAATGCGTACGTATATGTCTTTACTCTGCAAAACTGTATTTCCTTATGAAGTGGTATTCTTACATATCCTTTCGAGAGAAAACTGTCCTGTGCCTTCTCTTTTGAGGCTACACACTTAGACATACACGCAACATGAAAGCTTTTCGACTTACAACGTGTTGTTTAGGAAAAACAAGATAATTTCGCAGGATGCGGGATTTCCTTAAAACGGGATTTTCTGAAAAATTTTGACGAAAGAATATTCTCCTTTTGGTTCTCTTTAGATGCTACATGTTAAGACGTACACGCCACAACAATTCTTTTCGAGATACAACGTGTAGTTTTGGAGATACAAGCTAATTTTGTACTATGCGTTATTTCTTCTCGTAAAGAGTTTCCAATGCGTACGTATATGTCTTTACTCTGCAAAACTGTATTTCCTTATGAAGTGGTATTCTTACATATCCTTTCGATAGAAAACTGTCCTGTGCCTTCTCGTTTGAGGCTACACACTTAGACTTACACGCAACATGAAAGCTTTTCGACTTACAACGTGTTTTTTAGGAAAAACAAGATAATTTCGCATGATGCGGGATTTCCTTAAAACGTGATTTTCTGAAAAATTTTGACGAAAGAAAATTCTCCTTTTGGTTCTCTTTAGATGCTACATGTTAAGACGTACACGCCACAACAATTCTTTTCGAGATACAACGTGTAGTTTTGGAGATACAAGCTAATTTTGTACTATGCGTTATTTCTTCTCGTAAAGAGTTTCCAATGCGTACGTATATGTCTTTACTCTGCAAAACTGTATTTCCTTATGAAGTGGTATTCTTACATATCCTTTCGAGAGAAAACTGTCCTGTGCCTTCTCTTTTGAGGCTACACACGTAGACATACACGCAACATGAAAGCTTTTCGACTTACAACGTGTTGTTTAGGAAAAACAAGATAATTTCGCACGATGCGGGATTTCCTTAAAACGTAATTTTTGAAAAATTTTGACGAAAGAAAATTCTCCTTTTGGTTCTCTTTAGATGCTACATGTTAAGACGTACACGCCACAACAATTCTTTTCGAGATAAAACGTGTAGTTTTGGAGATACAAGCTAATTTTGTACTATGCGTTATTTCTTCTCGTAAAGAGTTTCCAATGCGTACGTATATGTCTTTACTCTGCAAAACTGTATTTCCTTATGAAGTGGTATTCTTACATATCCTTTCGAGAGAAAACTGTCCTGTGCCTTCTCTTTTGAGGCTACACACTTAGACATACACGCAACATGAAAGCTTTTCGACTTACAACGTGTTGTTTAGGAAAAACAAGATAATTTCGCACGATGCGGGATTTCCTTAAAACGTGATTTTCTGAAAAATTTTGACGAAAGAAAATTCTCCTTTTGGTTCTCTTTAGATGCTACATGTTAAGACGTACACGCCACAACAATTCTTTTCGAGATACAACGTGTAGTTTTGGAGATACAAGCTAATTTTGTACTATGCGTTATTTCTTCTCGTAAAGAGTTTCCAATGCGTACGTATATGTCTTTACTCTGCAAAACTGTATTTCCTTATGAAGTGGTATTCTTACATATCCTTTCGAGAGAAAACTGTCCTGTGCCTTCTCTTTTGAGGCTACACACGTAGACATACACGCAACATGAAAGCTTTTCGACTTACAACGTGTTGTTTACGAAAAACAAGAAATTTCGCACGATGCGGGATTTCCTTAAAACGTGATTTTCTGAAAAATTTTGACGAAAGAAAATTCTCCTTTTGGTTCTCTTTAGATGCTACATGTTAAGACGTACACGCCACAACAACTCTTTTCGAGATACAACGTGTAGTTTTGGAGATACAAGCTAATTTTGTACTATGCGTTATTTCTTCTCGTAAAGAGTTTCCAATGCGTACGTATATGTCTTTACTCTGCAAAACTGTATTTCGTTATGAAGTGGTATTCTTACATATCCTTTCGAGAGAAAACTGTCCTGTGCCTTCTCTTTTGAGGCTACACACTTAGACATACACGCAACATGAAAGCTTTTCGACTTACAACGTGTTGTTTAGGAAAAACAAGATAATTTCGCACGATGCGGCATTTCCTTAAAACGTGATTTTCTGAAAAATTTTGACGAAAGAAAATTCTCCTTTTGGTTCCCTTTAGATGCTACATGTTAAGACGTACACGCCACAACAATTCTTTTCGAGATACAACGTGTAGTTTTGGAGATACAAGCTAATTTTGTACTATGCGTTATTTCTTCTCGTAAAGAGTTTCCAATGCGTACGTATATGTCTTTACTCTGCAAAACTGTATTTCCTTATGAAGTGGTATTCTTACATATCCTTTCGAGAGAAAACTGTCCTGTGCCTTCTCGTTTGAGGCTACACACTTAGACATACACGCAACATGAAAGCTTTTCGACTTACAACGTGTTGTTTAGGAAAAACAAGATAATTTCGCACGATGCGGGATTTCCTTAAAACGTGATTTTCTGAAAAATTTTGACGAAAGAAAATTCTCCTTTTGGTTCCCTTTAGATGCTACATGTTAAGACGTACACGCCACAACAATTCTTTTCGAGATACAAAGTGTAGTTTTGGAGATACAAGCTAATTTTGTACTATGCGTTATTTCTTCTCGTAAAGAGTTTCCAATGCGTACGTATATGTCTTTACTCTGCAAAACTGTATTTCCTTATGAAGTGGTATTCTTACATATCCTTTCGAGAGAAAACTGTCCTGTGCCTTCTCTTTTGAGGCTACACACGTAGACATACACGCAACATGAAAGCTTTTCGACTTACAACGTGTTGTTTAGGAAAAACAAGATAATTTCGCACGATGCGGGATTTCCTTAAAACGTGATTTTCTGAAAAATTTTGACGAAAGAAAATTCTCCTTTTGGTTCTCTTTAGATGCTACATGTTAAGACGTACACGCCACAACAATTCTTTTCGAGATACAACGTGTAGTTTTGGAGATACAAGCTAATTTTGTACTATGCGTTATTTCTTCTCGTAAAGAGTTTCCAATGCGTACGTATATGTCTTTACTCTGCAAAACTGTATTTCCTTATGAAGTGGTATTCTTACATATCCTTTCGAGAGAAAACTGTCCTGTGCCTTCTCTTTTGAGGCTACACACGTAGACATACACGCAACATGAAAGCTTTTCGACTTACAACGTGTTGTTTAGGAAAAACAAGATAATTTCGCACGATGCGGGATTTCCTTAAAACGTAATTTTCTGAAAAATTTTGACGAAAGAAAATTCTCCTTTTGGTTCTCTTTAGATGCTACATGTTAAGACGTACACGCCACAACAATTCTTTTCGAGATACAACGTGTAGTTTTGGAGATACAAGCTAATTTTGTACTATGCGTTATTTCTTCTCATAAAGAGTTTCCAATGCGTACGTATATGACTTGACTCTGCAAAACTGTATTTCCTTATGAAGTGGTATTCTTACATATCCTTTCGAGAGAAAACTGTCCTGTGCCTTCTCTTTTGAGGCTACACACGTAGACATACACGCAACATGAAAGCTTTTCGACTTACAACGTGTTGTTTAGGAAAAACAAGATAATTTCGCACGATGCGGGATTTCCTTAAAACGTGATTTTCTGAAAAATTTTGACGAAAGAAAATTCTCCTTTTGGTTCTCTTTAGATGCTACATGTTAAGACGTACACGCCACAACAATTCTTTTCGAGATACAACGTGTAGTTTTGGAGATACAAGCTAATTTTGTACTATGCGTTATTTCTTCTCGTAAAGAGTTTCCAATGCGTACGTATATGTCTTTACTCTGCAAAACTGTATTTCCTTATGAAGTGGTATTCTTACATATCCTTTCGAGAGAAAACTGTCCTGTGCCTTCTCTTTTGAGGCTACACACTTAGACATACACGCAACATGAAAGCTTTTCGACTTACAACGTGTTGTTTAGGAAAAACAAGATAATTTCGCACGATGCGGGATTTCCTTAAAACGTGATTTTCTGAAAAATTTTGACGAAAGAAAATTCTCCTTTTGGTTCTCTTTAGATGCTACATGTTAAGACGTACACGCCACAACAATTCTTTTCGAGATACAACGTGTAGTTTTGGAGATACAAGCTAATTTTGTACTATGCGTTATTTCTTCTCGTAAAGAGTTTCCAATGCGTACGTATATGTCTTTACTCTGCAAAACTGTATTTCCTTATGAAGTGGTATTCTTACATATCCTTTCGATAGAAAACTGTCCTGTGCCTTCTCGTTTGAGGCTACACACTTAGACATACACGCAACATGAAAGCTTTTCGACTTACAACGTGTTGTTTAGGAAAAACAAGATAATTTCGCACGATGCGGGATTTCCTTAAAACGTGATTTTCTGAAAAATTTTGACGAAAGAAAATTCTCCTTTTGGTTCTCTTTAGATGCTACATGTTAAGACGTACACGCCACAACAATTCTTTTCGAGATACAACGTGTAGTTTTGGAGGTACAAGCTAATTTTGTACTATGCGTTATTTCTTCTCGTAAAGAGTTTCCAATGCGTACGTATATGTCTTTACTCTGCAAAACTGTATTTCCTTATGAAGTGGTATTCTTACATATCCTTTCGAGAGAAAACTGTCCTGTGCCTTCTCTTTTGAGGCTACACACGTAGACATACACGCAACATGAAAGCTTTTCGACTTACAACGTGTTGTTTAGGAAAAACAAGATAATTTCGCACGATGCGGGATTTCCTTAAAACGTAATTTTCTGAAAAATTTTGACGAAAGAAAATTCTCCTTTTGGTTCTCTTTAGATGCTACATGTTAAGACGTACACGCCACAACAATTCTTTTCGAGATACAACGTGTAGTTTTGGAGATACAAGCTAATTTTGTACTATGCGTTATTTCTTCTCATAAAGAGTTTCCAATGCGTACGTATATGACTTGACTCTGCAAAACTGTATTTCCTTATGAAGTGGTATTCTTACATATCCTTTCGAGAGAAAACTGTCCTGTGCCTTCTCTTTTGAGGCTACACACGTAGACATACACGCAACATGAAAGCTTTTCGACTTACAACGTGTTGTTTAGGAAAAACAAGATAATTTCGCACGATGCGGGATTTCCTTAAAACGTGATTTTCTGAAAAATTTTGACGAAAGAAAATTCTCCTTTTGGTTCTCTTTAGATGCTACATGTTAAGACGTACACGCCACAACAATTCTTTTCGAGATACAACGTGTAGTTTTGGAGATACAAGCTAATTTTGTACTATGCGTTATTTCTTCTCGTAAAGAGTTTCCAATGCTTACGTATATGTCTTTACTCTGCAAAACTGTATTTCCTTATGAAGTGGTATTCTTACATATCCTTTCGAGAGAAAACTGTCCTGTGCCTTCTCTTTTGAGGCTACACACTTAGACATACACGCAACATGAAAGCTTTTCGACTTACAACGTGTTGTTTAGGAAAAACAAGATAATTTCGCACGATGCGGGATTTCCTTAAAACGTGATTTTCTGAAAAATTTTGACGAAAGAAAATTCTCCTTTTGGTTCTCTTTAGATGCTACATGTTAAGACGTACACGCCACAACAATTCTTTTCGAGATACAACGTGTAGTTTTGGAGATACAAGCTAATTTTGTACTATGCGTTATTTCTTCTCGTAAAGAGTTTCCAATGCGTACGTATATGTCTTTACTCTGCAAAACTGTATTTCCTTATGAAGTGGTATTCTTACATATCCTTTCGATAGAAAACTGTCCTGTGCCTTCTCGTTTGAGGCTACACACTTAGACATACACGCAACATGAAAGCTTTTCGACTTACAACGTGTTGTTTAGGAAAAACAAGATAATTTCGCACGATGCGGGATTTCCTTAAAACGTGATTTTCTGAAAAATTTTGACGAAAGAAAATTCTCCTTTTGGTTCTCTTTAGATGCTACATGTTAAGACGTACACGCCACAACAATTCTTTTCGAGATACAACGTGTAGTTTTGGAGATACAAGCTAATTTTGTACTATGCGTTATTTCTTCTCGTAAAGAGTTTCCAATGCGTACGTATATGTCTTTACTCTGCAAAACTGTATTTCCTTATGAAGTGGTATTCTTACATATCCTTTCGAGAGAAAACTGTCCTGTGCCTTCTCTTTTGAGGCTACACACGTAGACATACACGCAACATGAAAGCTTTTCGACTTACAACGTGTTGTTTAGGAAAAACAAGATAATTTCGCACGATGCGGGATTTCCTTAAAACGTGATTTTCTGAAAAATTTTGACGAAAGAAAATTCTCCTTTTGGTTCTCTTTAGATGCTACATGTTAAGACGTACACGCCACAACAATTCTTTTCGAGATACAACGTGTAGTTTTGGAGATACAAGCTAATTTTGTACTATGCGTTATTTCTTCTCGTAAAGAGTTTCCAATGCGTACGTATATGTCTTTACTCTGCAAAACTGTATTTCCTTATGAAGTGGTATTCTTACATATCCTTTCGAGAGAAAACTGTCCTGTGCCTTCTCTTTTGAGGCTACACACTTAGACATACACGCAACATGAAAGCTTTTCGACTTACAACGTGTTGTTTAGGAAAAACAAGATAATTTCGCACGATGCGGGATTTCCTTAAAACGTGATTTTCTGAAAAATTTTGACGAAAGAAAATTCTCCTTTTGGTTCTCTTTAGATGCTACATGTTAAGACGTACACGCCACAACAATTCTTTTCGAGATACAACGTGTAGTTTTGGAGATACAAGCTAATTTTGTACTATGCGTTATTTCTTCTCGTAAAGAGTTTCCAATGCGTACGTATATGTCTTTACTCTGCAAAACTGTATTTCCTTATGAAGTGGTATTCTTACATATCCTTTCGAGAGAAAACTGTCCTGTGCCTTCTCTTTTGAGGCTACACACGTAGACATACACGCAACATGAAAGCTTTTCGACTTACAACGTGTTGTTTACGAAAAACAAGAAATTTCGCACGATGCGGGATTTCCTTAAAACGTGATTTTCTGAAAAATTTTGACGAAAGAAAATTCTCCTTTTGGTTCTCTTTAGATGCTACATGTTAAGACGTACACGCCACAACAACTCTTTTCGAGATACAACGTGTAGTTTTGGAGATACAAGCTAATTTTGTACTATGCGTTATTTCTTCTCGTAAAGAGTTTCCAATGCGTACGTATATGTCTTTACTCTGCAAAACTGTATTTCGTTATGAAGTGGTATTCTTACATATCCTTTCGAGAGAAAACTGTCCTGTGCCTTCTCTTTTGAGGCTACACACTTAGACATACACGCAACATGAAAGCTTTTCGACTTACAACGTGTTGTTTAGGAAAAACAAGATAATTTCGCACGATGCGGCATTTCCTTAAAACGTGATTTTCTGAAAAATTTTGACGAAAGAAAATTCTCCTTTTGGTTCCCTTTAGATGCTACATGTTAAGACGTACACGCCACAACAATTCTTTTCGAGATACAACGTGTAGTTTTGGAGATACAAGCTAATTTTGTACTATGCGTTATTTCTTCTCGTAAAGAGTTTCCAATGCGTACGTATATGTCTTTACTCTGCAAAACTGTATTTCCTTATGAAGTGGTATTCTTACATATCCTTTCGAGAGAAAACTGTCCTGTGCCTTCTCGTTTGAGGCTACACACTTAGACATACACGCAACATGAAAGCTTTTCGACTTACAACGTGTTGTTTAGGAAAAACAAGATAATTTCGCACGATGCGGGATTTCCTTAAAACGTGATTTTCTGAAAAATTTTGACGAAAGAAAATTCTCCTTTTGGTTCCCTTTAGATGCTACATGTTAAGACGTACACGCCACAACAATTCTTTTCGAGATACAAAGTGTAGTTTTGGAGATACAAGCTAATTTTGTACTATGCGTTATTTCTTCTCGTAAAGAGTTTCCAATGCGTACGTATATGTCTTTACTCTGCAAAACTGTATTTCCTTATGAAGTGGTATTCTTACATATCCTTTCGAGAGAAAACTGTCCTGTGCCTTCTCTTTTGAGGCTACACACGTAGACATACACGCAACATGAAAGCTTTTCGACTTACAACGTGTTGTTTAGGAAAAACAAGATAATTTCGCACGATGCGGGATTTCCTTAAAACGTGATTTTCTGAAAAATTTTGACGAAAGAAAATTCTCCTTTTGGTTCTCTTTAGATGCTACATGTTAAGACGTACACGCCACAACAATTCTTTTCGAGATACAACGTGTAGTTTTGGAGATACAAGCTAATTTTGTACTATGCGTTATTTCTTCTCGTAAAGAGTTTCCAATGCGTACGTATATGTCTTTACTCTGCAAAACTGTATTTCCTTATGAAGTGGTATTCTTACATATCCTTTCGAGAGAAAACTGTCCTGTGCCTTCTCTTTTGAGGCTACACACGTAGACATACACGCAACATGAAAGCTTTTCGACTTACAACGTGTTGTTTAGGAAAAACAAGATAATTTCGCACGATGCGGGATTTCCTTAAAACGTAATTTTCTGAAAAATTTTGACGAAAGAAAATTCTCCTTTTGGTTCTCTTTAGATGCTACATGTTAAGACGTACACGCCACAACAATTCTTTTCGAGATACAACGTGTAGTTTTGGAGATACAAGCTAATTTTGTACTATGCGTTATTTCTTCTCATAAAGAGTTTCCAATGCGTACGTATATGACTTGACTCTGCAAAACTGTATTTCCTTATGAAGTGGTATTCTTACATATCCTTTCGAGAGAAAACTGTCCTGTGCCTTCTCTTTTGAGGCTACACACGTAGACATACACGCAACATGAAAGCTTTTCGACTTACAACGTGTTGTTTAGGAAAAACAAGATAATTTCGCACGATGCGGGATTTCCTTAAAACGTGATTTTCTGAAAAATTTTGACGAAAGAAAATTCTCCTTTTGGTTCTCTTTAGATGCTACATGTTAAGACGTACACGCCACAACAATTCTTTTCGAGATACAACGTGTAGTTTTGGAGATACAAGCTAATTTTGTACTATGCGTTATTTCTTCTCGTAAAGAGTTTCCAATGCGTACGTATATGTCTTTACTCTGCAAAACTGTATTTCCTTATGAAGTGGTATTCTTACATATCCTTTCGAGAGAAAACTGTCCTGTGCCTTCTCTTTTGAGGCTACACACTTAGACATACACGCAACATGAAAGCTTTTCGACTTACAACGTGTTGTTTAGGAAAAACAAGATAATTTCGCACGATGCGGGATTTCCTTAAAACGTGATTTTCTGAAAAATTTTGACGAAAGAAAATTCTCCTTTTGGTTCTCTTTAGATGCTACATGTTAAGACGTACACGCCACAACAATTCTTTTCGAGATACAACGTGTAGTTTTGGAGATACAAGCTAATTTTGTACTATGCGTTATTTCTTCTCGTAAAGAGTTTCCAATGCGTACGTATATGTCTTTACTCTGCAAAACTGTATTTCCTTATGAAGTGGTATTCTTACATATCCTTTCGATAGAAAACTGTCCTGTGCCTTCTCGTTTGAGGCTACACACTTAGACATACACGCAACATGAAAGCTTTTCGACTTACAACGTGTTGTTTAGGAAAAACAAGATAATTTCGCACGATGCGGGATTTCCTTAAAACGTGATTTTCTGAAAAATTTTGACGAAAGAAAATTCTCCTTTTGGTTCTCTTTAGATGCTACATGTTAAGACGTACACGCCACAACAATTCTTTTCGAGATACAACGTGTAGTTTTGGAGGTACAAGCTAATTTTGTACTATGCGTTATTTCTTCTCGTAAAGAGTTTCCAATGCGTACGTATATGTCTTTACTCTGCAAAACTGTATTTCCTTATGAAGTGGTATTCTTACATATCCTTTCGAGAGAAAACTGTCCTGTGCCTTCTCTTTTGAGGCTACACACGTAGACATACACGCAACATGAAAGCTTTTCGACTTACAACGTGTTGTTTAGGAAAAACAAGATAATTTCGCACGATGCGGGATTTCCTTAAAACGTAATTTTCTGAAAAATTTTGACGAAAGAAAATTCTCCTTTTGGTTCTCTTTAGATGCTACATGTTAAGACGTACACGCCACAACAATTCTTTTCGAGATACAACGTGTAGTTTTGGAGATACAAGCTAATTTTGTACTATGCGTTATTTCTTCTCATAAAGAGTTTCCAATGCGTACGTATATGACTTGACTCTGCAAAACTGTATTTCCTTATGAAGTGGTATTCTTACATATCCTTTCGAGAGAAAACTGTCCTGTGCCTTCTCTTTTGAGGCTACACACGTAGACATACACGCAACATGAAAGCTTTTCGACTTACAACGTGTTGTTTAGGAAAAACAAGATAATTTCGCACGATGCGGGATTTCCTTAAAACGTGATTTTCTGAAAAATTTTGACGAAAGAAAATTCTCCTTTTGGTTCTCTTTAGATGCTACATGTTAAGACGTACACGCCACAACAATTCTTTTCGAGATACAACGTGTAGTTTTGGAGATACAAGCTAATTTTGTACTATGCGTTATTTCTTCTCGTAAAGAGTTTCCAATGCTTACGTATATGTCTTTACTCTGCAAAACTGTATTTCCTTATGAAGTGGTATTCTTACATATCCTTTCGATAGAAAACTGTCCTGTGCCTTCTCGTTTGAGGCTACACACTTAGACATACACGCAACATGAAAGCTTTTCGACTTACAACGTGTTGTTTAGGAAAAACAAGATAATTTCGCACGATGCGGGATTTCCTTAAAACGTGATTTTCTGAAAAATTTTGACGAAAGAAAATTCTCCTTTTGGTTCTCTTTAGATGCTACATGTTAAGACGTACACGCCACAACAATTCTTTTCGAGATACAACGTGTAGTTTTGGAGATACAAGCTAATTTTGTACTATGCGTTATTTCTTCTCGTAAAGAGTTTCCAATGCGTACGTATATGTCTTTACTCTGCAAAACTGTATTTCCTTATGAAGTGGTATTCTTACATATCCTTTCGAGAGAAAACTGTCCTGTGCCTTCTCTTTTGAGGCTACACACGTAGACATACACGCAACATGAAAGCTTTTCGACTTACAACGTGTTGTTTACGAAAAACAAGATAATTTCGCACGATGCGGGATTTCCTTAAAACGTGATTTTCTGAAAAATTTTGACGAAAGAAAATTCTCCTTTTGGTTCTCTTTAAATGCTACATGTTAAGACGTACACGCCACAACAATTCTTTTCGAGATACAACGTGTAGTTTTGGAGATACAAGCTAATTTTGTACTATGCGTTATTTCTTCTCGTAAAGAGTTTCCAATGCGTACGTATATGTCTTTACTCTGCAAAACTGTATTTCCTTATGAAGTGGTATTCTTACATATCCTTTCGAGAGAAAACTGTCCTGTGCCTTCTCTTTTGAGGCTACACACTTAGACATACACGCAACATGAAAGCTTTTCGACTTACAACGTGTTGTTTAGGAAAAACAAGATAATTTCGCACGATGCGGGATTTCCTTAAAACGTGATTTTCTGAAAAATTTTGACGAAAGAAAATTCTTCTTTTGGTTCTCTTTAGATGCTACATGTTAAGACGTACACGCCACAACAATTCTTTTCGAGATACAACGTGTAGTTTTGGAGATACAAGCTAATTTTGTACTATGCGTTATTTCTTCTCGTAAAGAGTTTCCAATGCGTACGTATATGTCTTTACTCTGCAAAACTGTATTTCCTTATGAAGTGGTATTCTTACATATTCTTTCGAGAGAAAACTGTCCTGTGCCTTCTCTTTTGAGGCTACACACGTAGACATACACGCAACATGAAAGCTTTTCGACTTACAACGTGTTGTTTAGGAAAAACAAGATAATTTCGCACGATGCGGGATTTCCTTAAAACGTGATTTTCTGAAAAATTTTGACGAAAGAAAATTCTCCTTTTGGTTCTCTTTAGATGCTACATGTTAAGACGTACACGCCACAACAATTCTTTTCGAGATACAACGTGTAGTTTTGGAGATACAAGCTAATTTTGTACTATGCGTTATTTCTTCTCGTAAAGAGTTTCCAATGCGTACGTATATGTCTTTACTCTGCAAAACTGTATTTCCTTATGAAGTGGTATTCTTACATATCCTTTCGAGAGAAAACTGTCCTGTGCCTTCTCTTTTGAGGCTACACACTTAGACATACACGCAACATGAAAGCTTTTCGACTTACAACGTGTTGTTTAGGAAAAACAAGATAATTTCGCACGATGCGGCATTTCCTTAAAACGTGATTTTCTGAAAAATTTTGACGAAAGAAAATTCTCCTTTTGGTTCCCTTTAGATGCTACATGTTAAGACGTACACGCCACAACAATTCTTTTCGAGATACAACGTGTAGTTTTGGAGATACAAGCTAATTTTGTACTATGCGTTATTTCTTTTCGTAAAGAGTTTCCAATGCGTACGTATATGTCTTTACTCTGCAAAACTGTATTTCCTTATGAAGTGGTATTCTTACATATCCTTTCGAGAGAAAACTGTCCTGTGCCTTCTCGTTTGAGGCTACACACTTAGACATACACGCAACATGAAAGCTTTTCGACTTACAACGTGTTGTTTAGGAAAAGCAAGATAATTTCGCACGATGCGGGATTTCCTTAAAACGTGATTTTCTGAAAAATTTTGCCGAAAGAAAATTCTCCTTTTGGTTCTCTTTAGATGCTACATGTTAAGACGTACACGCCACAACAATTCTTTTCGAGATACAACGTGTAGTTTTGGAGATACAAGCTAATTTTGTACTATGCGTTATTTCTTCTCGTAAAGAGTTTCCAATGCGTACGTATATGTCTTTACTCTGCAAAACTGTATTTCCTTATGAAGTGGTATTCTTACATATTCTTTCGAGAGAAAACTGTCCTGTGCCTTCTCTTTTGAGGCTACACACGTAGACATACACGCAACATGAAAGCTTTTCGACTTACAACGTGTTGTTTAGGAAAAACAAGATAATTTCGCACGATGCGGGATTTCCTTAAAACGTGATTTTCTGAAAAATTTTGACGAAAGAAAATTCTCCTTTTGGTTCTCTTTAGATGCTACATGTTAAGACGTACACGCCACAACAATTCTTTTCGAGATACAACGTGTAGTTTTGGAGATACAAGCTAATTTTGTACTATGCGTTATTTCTTCTCGTAAAGAGTTTCCAATGCGTACGTATATGTCTTTACTCTGCAAAACTGTATTTCCTTATGAAGTGGTATTCTTACATATCCTTTCGAGAGAAAACTGTCCTGTGCCTTCTCTTTTGAGGCTACACACTTAGACATACACGCAACATGAAAGCTTTTCGACTTACAACGTGTTGTTTAGGAAAAACAAGATAATTTCGCACGATGCGGCATTTCCTTAAAACGTGATTTTCTGAAAAATTTTGACGAAAGAAAATTCTCCTTTTGGTTCCCTTTAGATGCTACATGTTAAGACGTACACGCCACAACAATTCTTTTCGAGATACAACGTGTAGTTTTGGAGATACAAGCTAATTTTGTACTATGCGTTATTTCTTTTCGTAAAGAGTTTCCAATGCGTACGTATATGTCTTTACTCTGCAAAACTGTATTTCCTTATGAAGTGGTATTCTTACATATCCTTTCGAGAGAAAACTGTCCTGTGCCTTCTCTTTTGAGGCTACACACTTAGACATACACGCAACATGAAAGCTTTTCGACTTACAACGTGTTGTTTAGGAAAAACAAGATAATTTCGCACGATGCGGGATTTCCTTAAAACGTGATTTTCTGAAAAATTTTGACGAAAGAAAATTCTCCTTTTGGTTCTCTTTAGATGCTACATGTTAAGACGTACACGCCACAACAATTCTTTTCGAGATACAACGTGTAGTTTTAGAGATACAAGCTAATTTTTTACTATGCGTTATTTCTTCTCGTAAAGAGTTTCCAATGCGTACGTATATGTCTTTACTCTGCAAAACTGTATTTCCTTATGAAGTGGTATTCTTACATATCCTTTCGAGAGAAAACTGTCCTGTGCCTTCTCTTTTGAGGCTACACACTTAGACATACACGCAACATGAAAGCTTTTCGACTTACAACGTGTTGTTTAGGAAAAACAAGATAATTTCGCACGATGCGGGATTTCCTTAAAACGTGATTTTCTGAAAAATTTTGACGAAAGAAAATTCTCCTTTTGGTTCTCTTTAGATGCTACATGTTAAGACGTACACGCCACAACAATTCTTTTCGAGATACAACGTGTAGTTTTGGAGATACAAGCTAATTTTGTACTATGCGTTATTTCTTCTCGTAAAGAGTTTCCAATGCGTACGTATATGTCTTTACTCTGCAAAACTGTATTTCCTTATGAAGTGGTATTCTTACATATCCTTTCGAGAGAAAACTGTCCTGTGCCTTCTCTTTTGAGGCTACACACTTAGACATACACGCAACATGAAAGCTTTTCGACTTACAACGTGTTGTTTAGGAAAAACAAGATAATTTCGCACGATGCGGGATTTCCTTAAAACGTGATTTTCTGAAAAATTTTGACGAAAGAAAATTCTCCTTTTGGTTCTCTTTAGATGCTACATGTTAAGACGTACACGCCACAACAATTCTTTTCGAGATACAACGTGTAGTTTTGGAGATACAAGCTAATTTTGTACTATGCGTTATTTCTTCTCGTAAAGAGTTTCCAATGCGTACGTATATGTCTTTACTCTGCAAAACTGTATTTCCTTATGAAGTGGTATTCTTACATATCCTTTCGAGAGAAAACTGTCCTGTGCCTTCTCTTTTGAGGCTACACACTTAGACATACACGCAACATGAAAGCTTTTCGACTTACAACGTGTTGTTTAGGAAAAACAAGATAATTTCGCACGATGCGGGATTTCCTTAAAACGTGATTTTCTGAAAAATTTTGACGAAAGAAAATTCTCCTTTTGGTTCTCTTTAGATGCTACATGTTAAGACGTACACGCCACAACAATTCTTTTCGAGATACAACGTGTAGTTTTGGAGATACAAGCTAATTTTGTACTATGCGTTATTTCTTCTCGTAAAGAGTTTCCAATGCGTACGTATATGTCTTTACTCTGCAAAACTGTATTTCCTTATGAAGTGGTATTCTTACATATCCTTTCGAGAGAAAACTGTCCTGTGCCTTCTCTTTTGAGGCTACACACGTAGACATACACGCAACATGAAAGCTTTTCGACTTACAACGTGTTGTTTACGAAAAACAAGATAATTTCGCACGATGCGGGATTTCCTTAAAACGTGATTTTCTGAAAAATTTTGACGAAAGAAAATTCTCCTTTTGGTTCTCTTTAGATGCTACATGTTAAGACGTACACGCCACAACAATTCTTTTCGAGATACAACGTGTAGTTTTGGAGATACAAGCTAATTTTGTACTATGCGTTATTTCTTCTCGTAAAGAGTTTCCAATGCGTACGTATATGTCTTTACTCTGCAAAACTGTATTTCCTTATGAAGTGGTATTCTTACATATCCTTTCGAGAGAAAACTGTCCTGTGCCTTCTCTTTTGAGGCTACACACTTAGACATACACGCAACATGAAAGCTTTTCGACTTACAACGTGTTGTTTAGGAAAAACAAGATAATTTCGCACGATGCGGGATTTCCTTAAAACGTGATTTTCTGAAAAATTTTGACGAAAGAAAATTCTCCTTTTGGTTCTCTTTAGATGCTACATGTTAAGACGTACACGCCACAACAATTCTTTTCGAGATACAACGTGTAGTTTTGGAGATACAAGCTAATTTTGTACTATGCGTTATTTCTTCTCGTAAAGAGTTTCCAATGCGTACGTATATGTCTTTACTCTGCAAAACTGTATTTCCTTATGAAGTGGTATTCTTACATATCCTTTCGAGAGAAAACTGTCCTGTGCCTTCTCTTTTGAGGCTACACACTTAGACATACACGCAACATGAAAGCTTTTCGACTTACAACGTGTTGTTTAGGAAAAACAAGATAATTTCGCACGATGCGGGATTTCCTTAAAACGTGATTTTCTGAAAAATTTTGACGAAAGAAAATTCTCCTTTTGGTTCTCTTTAGATGCTACATGTTAAGACGTACACGCCACAACAATTCTTTTCGAGATACAACGTGTAGTTTTGGAGATACAAGCTAATTTTGTACTATGCGTTATTTCTTCTCGTAAAGAGTTTCCAATGCGTACGTATATGTCTTTACTCTGCAAAACTGTATTTCCTTATGAAGTGGTATTCTTACATATCCTTTCGAGAGAAAACTGTCCTGTGCCTTCTCTTTTGAGGCTACACACTTAGACATACACGCAACATGAAAGCTTTTCGACTTACAACGTGTTGTTTAGGAAAAACAAGATAATTTCGCACGATGCGGGATTTCCTTAAAACGTGATTTTCTGAAAAATTTTGACGAAAGAAAATTCTCCTTTTGGTTCTCTTTAGATGCTACATGTTAAGACGTACACGCCACAACAATTCTTTTCGAGATACAACGTGTAGTTTTGGAGATACAAGCTAATTTTGTACTATGCGTTATTTCTTCTCGTAAAGAGTTTCCAATGCGTACGTATATGTCTTTACTCTGCAAAACTGTATTTCCTTATGAAGTGGTATTCTTACATATCCTTTCGAGAGAAAACTGTCCTGTGCCTTCTCTTTTGAGGCTACACACGTAGACATACACGCAACATGAAAGCTTTTCGACTTACAACGTGTTGTTTACGAAAAACAAGATAATTTCGCACGATGCGGGATTTCCTTAAAACGTGATTTTCTGAAAAATTTTGACGAAAGAAAATTCTCCTTTTGGTTCTCTTTAGATGCTACATGTTAAGACGTACACGCCACAACAATTCTTTTCGAGATACAACGTGTAGTTTTGGAGATACAAGCTAATTTTGTACTATGCGTTATTTCTTCTCGTAAAGAGTTTCCAATGCGTACGTATATGTCTTTACTCTGCAAAACTGTATTTCCTTATGAAGTGGTATTCTTACATATCCTTTCGAGAGAAAACTGTCCTGTGCCTTCTCTTTTGAGGCTACACACTTAGACATACACGCCACATGAAAGCTTTTCGACTTACAACGTGTTGTTTAGGAAAAACAAGATAATTTCGCACGATGCGGGATTTCCTTAAAACGTGATTTTCTGAAAAATTTTGACGAAAGAAAATTCTCCTTTTGGTTCCCTTTAGATGCTATATGTTAAGACGTACACGCCACAACAATTCTTTTCGAGATACAAAGTGTAGTTTTGGAGATACAAGCTAATTTTGTACTATGCGTTATTTCTTCTCGTAAAGAGTTTCCAATGCGTACGTATATGTCTTTACTCTGCAAAACTGTATTTCCTTATGAAGTGGTATTCTTACATATCCTTTCGAGAGAAAACTGTCCTGTGCCTTCTCTTTTGAGGCTACACACGTAGACATACACGCAAAATGAAAGCTTTTCGACTTACAACGTGTTGTTTAGGAAAAACAAGATAATTTCGCACGATGCGGCATTTCCTTAAAACGTGATTTTCTGAAAAATTTTGACGAAAGAAAATTCTCCTTTTGGTTCTCTTTAGATGCTACATGTTAAGACGTACACGCCACAACAATTCTTTTCGAGATACAACGTGTAGTTTTGGAGATACAAGCTAATTTTGTACTATGCGTTATTTCTTCTCGTAAAGAGTTTCCAATGCGTACGTATATGTCTTTACTCTGCAAAACTGTATTTCCTTATGAAGTGGTATTCTTACATATCCTTTCGAGAGAAAACTGTCCTGTGCCTTCTCTTTTGAGGCTACACACTTAGACATACACGCAACATGAAAGCTTTTCGACTTACAACGTGTTGTTTAGGAAAAACAAGATAATTTCGCACGATGCGGGATTTCCTTAAAACGTGATTTTCTGAAAAATTTTGACGAAAGAAAATTCTCCTTTTGGTTCTCTTTAGATGCTACATGTTAAGACGTACACGCCACAACAATTCTTTTCGAGATACAACGTGTAGTTTTGGAGATACAAGCTAATTTTGTACTATGCGTTATTTCTTCTCGTAAAGAGTTTCCAATGCGTACGTATATGTCTTTACTCTGCAAAACTGTATTTCCTTATGAAGTGGTATTCTTACATATCCTTTCGAGAGAAAACTGTCCTGTGCCTTCTCTTTTGAGGCTACACACTTAGACATACACGCAACATGAAAGCTTTTCGACTTACAACGTGTTGTTTAGGAAAAACAAGATAATTTCGCACGATGCGGGATTTCCTTAAAACGTGATTTTCTGAAAAATTTTGACGAAAGAAAATTCTCCTTTTGGTTCTCTTTAGATGCTACATGTTAAGACGTACACGCCACAACAATTCTTTTCGAGATACAACGTGTAGTTTTGGAGATACAAGCTAATTTTGTACTATGCGTTATTTCTTCTCGTAAAGAGTTTCCAATGCGTACGTATATGTCTTTACTCTGCAAAACTGTATTTCCTTATGAAGTGGTATTCTTACATATCCTTTCGAGAGAAAACTGTCCTGTGCCTTCTCTTTTGAGGCTACACACTTAGACATACACGCAACATGAAAGCTTTTCGACTTACAACGTGTTGTTTAGGAAAAACAAGATAATTTCGCACGATGCGGGATTTCCTTAAAACGTGATTTTCTGAAAAATTTTGACGAAAGAAAATTCTCCTTTTGGTTCTCTTTAGATGCTACATGTTAAGACGTACACGCCACAACAATTCTTTTCGAGATACAACGTGTAGTTTTGGAGATACAAGCTAATTTTGTACTATGCGTTATTTCTTCTCGTAAAGAGTTTCCAATGCGTACGTATATGTCTTTACTCTGCAAAACTGTATTTCCTTATGAAGTGGTATTCTTACATATCCTTTCGAGAGAAAACTGTCCTGTGCCTTCTCTTTTGAGGCTACACACGTAGACATACACGCAACATGAAAGCTTTTCGACTTACAACGTGTTGTTTACGAAAAACAAGATAATTTCGCACGATGCGGGATTTCCTTAAAACGTGATTTTCTGAAAAATTTTGACGAAAGAAAATTCTCCTTTTGGTTCTCTTTAGATGCTACATGTTAAGACGTACACGCCACAACAATTCTTTTCGAGATACAACGTGTAGTTTTGGAGATACAAGCTAATTTTGTACTATGCGTTATTTCTTCTCGTAAAGAGTTTCCAATGCGTACGTATATGTCTTTACTCTGCAAAACTGTATTTCCTTATGAAGTGGTATTCTTACATATCCTTTCGAGAGAAAACTGTCCTGTGCCTTCTCTTTTGAGGCTACACACTTAGACATACACGCAACATGAAAGCTTTTCGACTTACAACGTGTTGTTTAGGAAAAACAAGATAATTTCGCACGATGCGGGATTTCCTTAAAACGTGATTTTCTGAAAAATTTTGACGAAAGAAAATTCTCCTTTTGGTTCTCTTTAGATGCTACATGTTAAGACGTACACGCCACAACAATTCTTTTCGAGATACAACGTGTAGTTTTGGAGATACAAGCTAATTTTGTACTATGCGTTATTTCTTCTCGTAAAGAGTTTCCAATGCGTACGTATATGTCTTTACTCTGCAAAACTGTATTTCCTTATGAAGTGGTATTCTTACATATCCTTTCGAGAGAAAACTGTCCTGTGCCTTCTCTTTTGAGGCTACACACTTAGACATACACGCAACATGAAAGCTTTTCGACTTACAACGTGTTGTTTAGGAAAAACAAGATAATTTCGCACGATGCGGGATTTCCTTAAAACGTGATTTTCTGAAAAATTTTGACGAAAGAAAATTCTCCTTTTGGTTCTCTTTAGATGCTACATGTTAAGACGTACACGCCACAACAATTCTTTTCGAGATACAACGTGTAGTTTTGGAGATACAAGCTAATTTTGTACTATGCGTTATTTCTTCTCGTAAAGAGTTTCCAATGCGTACGTATATGTCTTTACTCTGCAAAACTGTATTTCCTTATGAAGTGGTATTCTTACATATCCTTTCGAGAGAAAACTGTCCTGTGCCTTCTCTTTTGAGGCTACACACTTAGACATACACGCAACATGAAAGCTTTTCGACTTACAACGTGTTGTTTAGGAAAAACAAGATAATTTCGCACGATGCGGGATTTCCTTAAAACGTGATTTTCTGAAAAATTTTGACGAAAGAAAATTCTCCTTTTGGTTCTCTTTAGATGCTACATGTTAAGACGTACACGCCACAACAATTCTTTTCGAGATACAACGTGTAGTTTTGGAGATACAAGCTAATTTTGTACTATGCGTTATTTCTTCTCGTAAAGAGTTTCCAATGCGTACGTATATGTCTTTACTCTGCAAAACTGTATTTCCTTATGAAGTGGTATTCTTACATATCCTTTCGAGAGAAAACTGTCCTGTGCCTTCTCTTTTGAGGCTACACACGTAGACATACACGCAACATGAAAGCTTTTCGACTTACAACGTGTTGTTTACGAAAAACAAGATAATTTCGCACGATGCGGGATTTCCTTAAAACGTGATTTTCTGAAAAATTTTGACGAAAGAAAATTCTCCTTTTGGTTCTCTTTAGATGCTACATGTTAAGACGTACACGCCACAACAATTCTTTTCGAGATACAACGTGTAGTTTTGGAGATACAAGCTAATTTTGTACTATGCGTTATTTCTTCTCGTAAAGAGTTTCCAATGCGTACGTATATGTCTTTACTCTGCAAAACTGTATTTCCTTATGAAGTGGTATTCTTACATATCCTTTCGAGAGAAAACTGTCCTGTGCCTTCTCTTTTGAGGCTACACACTTAGACATACACGCAACATGAAAGCTTTTCGACTTACAACGTGTTGTTTAGGAAAAACAAGATAATTTCGCACGATGCGGGATTTCCTTAAAACGTGATTTTCTGAAAAATTTTGACGAAAGAAAATTCTCCTTTTGGTTCTCTTTAGATGCTACATGTTAAGACGTACACGCCACAACAATTCTTTTCGAGATACAACGTGTAGTTTTGGAGATACAAGCTAATTTTGTACTATGCGTTATTTCTTCTCGTAAAGAGTTTCCAATGCGTACGTATATGTCTTTACTCTGCAAAACTGTATTTCCTTATGAAGTGGTATTCTTACATATCCTTTCGAGAGAAAACTGTCCTGTGCCTTCTCTTTTGAGGCTACACACTTAGACATACACGCCACATGAAAGCTTTTCGACTTACAACGTGTTGTTTAGGAAAAACAAGATAATTTCGCACGATGCGGGATTTCCTTAAAACGTGATTTTCTGAAAAATTTTGACGAAAGAAAATTCTCCTTTTGGTTCCCTTTAGATGCTATATGTTAAGACGTACACGCCACAACAATTCTTTTCGAGATACAAAGTGTAGTTTTGGAGATACAAGCTAATTTTGTACTATGCGTTATTTCTTCTCGTAAAGAGTTTCCAATGCGTACGTATATGTCTTTACTCTGCAAAACTGTATTTCCTTATGAAGTGGTATTCTTACATATCCTTTCGAGAGAAAACTGTCCTGTGCCTTCTCTTTTGAGGCTACACACGTAGACATACACGCAAAATGAAAGCTTTTCGACTTACAACGTGTTGTTTAGGAAAAACAAGATAATTTCGCACGATGCGGCATTTCCTTAAAACGTGATTTTCTGAAAAATTTTGACGAAAGAAAATTCTCCTTTTGGTTCTCTTTAGATGCTACATGTTAAGACGTACACGCCACAACAATTCTTTTCGAGATACAACGTGTAGTTTTGGAGATACAAGCTAATTTTGTACTATGCGTTATTTCTTCTCGTAAAGAGTTTCCAATGCGTACGTATATGTCTTTACTCTGCAAAACTGTATTTCCTTATGAAGTGGTATTCTTACATATCCTTTCGAGAGAAAACTGTCCTGTGCCTTCTCTTTTGAGGCTACACACTTAGACATACACGCAACATGAAAGCTTTTCGACTTACAACGTGTTGTTTAGGAAAAACAAGATAATTTCGCACGATGCGGGATTTCCTTAAAACGTGATTTTCTGAAAAATTTTGACGAAAGAAAATTCTCCTTTTGGTTCTCTTTAGATGCTACATGTTAAGACGTACACGCCACAACAATTCTTTTCGAGATACAACGTGTAGTTTTAGAGATACAAGCTAATTTTGTACTATGCGTTATTTCTTCTCGTAAAGAGTTTCCAATGCGTACGTATATGTCTTTACTCTGCAAAACTGTATTTCCTTATGAAGTGGTATTCTTACATATCCTTTCGAGAGAAAACTGTCCTGTGCCTTCTCTTTTGAGGCTACACACTTAGACATACACGCAACATGAAAGCTTTTCGACTTACAACGTGTTGTTTAGGAAAAACAAGATAATTTCTCACGATGCGGGATTTCCTTAAAACGTGATTTTCTGAAAAATTTTGACGAAAGAAAATTCTCCTTTTGGTTCTCTTTAGATGCTACATGTTAAGACGTACACGCCACAACAATTCTTTTCGAGATACAACGTGTAGTTTTGGAGATACAAGCTAATTTTGTACTATGCGTTATTTCTTCTCGTAAAGAGTTTCCAATGCGTACGTATATGTCTTTACTCTGCAAAACTGTATTTCCTTATGAAGTGGTATTCTTACATATCCTTTCGAGAGAAAACTGTCCTGTGCCTTCTCTTTTGAGGCTACACACTTAGACATACACGCAACATGAAAGCTTTTCGACTTACAACGTGTTGTTTAGGAAAAACAAGATAATTTCGCACGATGCGGGATTTCCTTAAAACGTGATTTTCTGAAAAATTTTGACGAAAGAAAATTCTCCTTTTGGTTCTCTTTAGATGCTACATGTTAAGACGTACACGCCACAACAATTCTTTTCGAGATACAACGTGTAGTTTTGGAGATACAAGCTAATTTTGTACTATGCGTTATTTCTTCTCCTAAAGAGTTTCCAATGCGTACGTATATGTCTTTACTCTGCAAAACTGTATTTCCTTATGAAGTGGTATTCTTACATATCCTTTCGATAGAAAACTGTCCTGTGCCTTCTCGTTTGAGGCTACACACTTAGACATACACGCAACATGAAAGCTTTTCGACTTACAACGTGTTGTTTAGGAAAAACAAGATAATTTCGCACGATGCGGGATTTCCTTAAAACGTGATTTTCTGAAAAATTTTGACGAAAGAAAATTCTCCTTTTGGTTCTCTTTAGATGCTACATGTTAAGACGTACACGCCACAACAATTCTTTTCGAGATACAACGTGTAGTTTTGGAGATACAAGCTAATTTTGTACTATGCGTTATTTCTTCTCGTAAAGAGTTTCCAATGCGTACGTATATGTCTTTACTCTGCAAAACTGTATTTCCTTATGAAGTGGTATTCTTACATATCCTTTCGAGAGAAAACTGTCCTGTGCCTTCTCTTTTGAGGCTACACACTTAGACATACACGCAACATGAAAGCTTTTCGACTTACAACGTGTTGTTTAGGAAAAACAAGATAATTTCGCACGATGCGGGATTTCCTTAAAACGTGATTTTCTGAAAAATTTTGACGAAAGAAAATTCTCCTTTTGGTTCTCTTTAGATGCTACATGTTAAGACGTACACGCCACAACAATTCTTTTCGAGATACAACGTGTAGTTTTGGAGATACAAGCTAATTTTGTACTATGCGTTATTTCTTCTCGTAAAGAGTTTCCAATGCGTACGTATATGTCTTTACTCTGCAAAACTGTATTTCCTTATGAAGTGGTATTCTTACATATCCTTTCGAGAGAAAACTGTCCTGTGCCTTCTCTTTTGAGGCTACACACTTAGACATACACGCAACATGAAAGCTTTTCGACTTACAACGTGTTGTTTAGGAAAAACAAGATAATTTCGCACGATGCGGGATTTCCTTAAAACGTGATTTTCTGAAAAATTTTGACGAAAGAAAATTCTCCTTTTGGTTCTCTTTAGATGCTACATGTTAAGACGTACACGCCACAACAATTCTTTTCGAGATACAACGTGTAGTTTTGGAGATACAAGCTAATTTTGTACTATGCGTTATTTCTTCTCGTAAAGAGTTTCCAATGCGTACGTATATGTCTTTACTCTGCAAAACTGTATTTCCTTATGAAGTGGTATTCTTACATATCCTTTCGAGAGAAAACTGTCCTGTGCCTTCTCTTTTGAGGCTACACACGTAGACATACACGCAACATGAAAGCTTTTCGACTTACAACGTGTTGTTTACGAAAAACAAGATAATTTCGCACGATGCGGGATTTCCTTAAAACGTGATTTTCTGAAAAATTTTGACGAAAGAAAATTCTCCTTTTGGTTCTCTTTAGATGCTACATGTTAAGACGTACACGCCACAACAATTCTTTTCGAGATACAACGTGTAGTTTTGGAGATACAAGCTAATTTTGTACTATGCGTTATTTCTTCTCGTAAAGAGTTTCCAATGCGTACGTATATGTCTTTACTCTGCAAAACTGTATTTCCTTATGAAGTGGTATTCTTACATATCCTTTCGAGAGAAAACTGTCCTGTGCCTTCTCTTTTGAGGCTACACACTTAGACATACACGCAACATGAAAGCTTTTCGACTTACAACGTGTTGTTTAGGAAAAACAAGATAATTTCGCACGATGCGGGATTTCCTTAAAACGTGATTTTCTGAAAAATTTTGACGAAAGAAAATTCTCCTTTTGGTTCTCTTTAGATGCTACATGTTAAGACGTACACGCCACAACAATTCTTTTCGAGATACAACGTGTAGTTTTGGAGATACAAGCTAATTTTGTACTATGCGTTATTTCTTCTCGTAAAGAGTTTCCAATGCGTACGTATATGTCTTTACTCTGCAAAACTGTATTTCCTTATGAAGTGGTATTCTTACATATCCTTTCGAGAGAAAACTGTCCTGTGCCTTCTCTTTTGAGGCTACACACTTAGACATACACGCAACATGAAAGGTTTTCGACTTACAACGTGTTGTTTAGGAAAAACAAGATAATTTCGCACGATGCGGGATTTCCTTAAAACGTGATTTTCTGAAAAATTTTGACGAAAGAAAATTCTCCTTTTGGTTCCCTTTAGATGCTATATGTTAAGACGTACACGCCACAACAATTCTTTTCGAGATACAAAGTGTAGTTTTGGAGATACAAGCTAATTTTGTACTATGCGTTATTTCTTCTCGTAAAGAGTTTCCAATGCGTACGTATATGTCTTTACTCTGCAAAACTGTATTTCCTTATGAAGTGGTATTCTTACATATCCTTTCGAGAGAAAACTGTCCTGTGCCTTCTCTTTTGAGGCTACACACGTAGACATACACGCAAAATGAAAGCTTTTCGACTTACAACGTGTTGTTTAGGAAAAACAAGATAATTTCGCACGATGCGGCATTTCCTTAAAACGTGATTTTCTGAAAAATTTTGACGAAAGAAAATTCTCCTTTTGGTTCTCTTTAGATGCTACATGTTAAGACGTACACGCCACAACAATTCTTTTCGAGATACAACGTGTAGTTTTGGAGATACAAGCTAATTTTGTACTATGCGTTATTTCTTCTCGTAAAGAGTTTCCAATGCGTACGTATATGTCTTTACTCTGCAAAACTGTATTTCCTTATGAAGTGGTATTCTTACATATCCTTTCGAGAGAAAACTGTCCTGTGCCTTCTCTTTTGAGGCTACACACTTAGACATACACGCAACATGAAAGCTTTTCGACTTACAACGTGTTGTTTAGGAAAAACAAGATAATTTCGCACGATGCGGGATTTCCTTAAAACGTGATTTTCTGAAAAATTTTGACGAAAGAAAATTCTCCTTTTGGTTCTCTTTAGATGCTACATGTTAAGACGTACACGCCACAACAATTCTTTTCGAGATACAACGTGTAGTTTTAGAGATACAAGCTAATTTTGTACTATGCGTTATTTCTTCTCGTAAAGAGTTTCCAATGCGTACGTATATGTCTTTACTCTGCAAAACTGTATTTCCTTATGAAGTGGTATTCTTACATATCCTTTCGAGAGAAAACTGTCCTGTGCCTTCTCTTTTGAGGCTACACACTTAGACATACACGCAACATGAAAGCTTTTCGACTTACAACGTGTTGTTTAGGAAAAACAAGATAATTTCGCACGATGCGGGATTTCCTTAAAACGTGATTTTCTGAAAAATTTTGACGAAAGAAAATTCTCCTTTTGGTTCTCTTTAGATGCTACATGTTAAGACGTACACGCCACAACAATTCTTTTCGAGATACAACGTGTAGTTTTGGAGATACAAGCTAATTTTGTACTATGCGTTATTTCTTCTCGTAAAGAGTTTCCAATGCGTACGTATATGTCTTTACTCTGCAAAACTGTATTTCCTTATGAAGTGGTATTCTTACATATCCTTTCGAGAGAAAACTGTCCTGTGCCTTCTCTTTTGAGGCTACACACTTAGACATACACGCAACATGAAAGCTTTTCGACTTACAACGTGTTGTTTAGGAAAAACAAGATAATTTCGCACGATGCGGGATTTCCTTAAAACGTGATTTTCTGAAAAATTTTGACGAAAGAAAATTCTCCTTTTGGTTCTCTTTAGATGCTACATGTTAAGACGTACACGCCACAACAATTCTTTTCGAGATACAACGTGTAGTTTTGGAGATACAAGCTAATTTTGTACTATGCGTTATTTCTTCTCCTAAAGAGTTTCCAATGCGTACGTATATGTCTTTACTCTGCAAAACTGTATTTCCTTATGAAGTGGTATTCTTACATATCCTTTCGATAGAAAACTGTCCTGTGCCTTCTCGTTTGAGGCTACACACTTAGACATACACGCAACATGAAAGCTTTTCGACTTACAACGTGTTGTTTAGGAAAAACAAGATAATTTCGCACGATGCGGGATTTCCTTAAAACGTGATTTTCTGAAAAATTTTGACGAAAGAAAATTCTCCTTTTGGTTCTCTTTAGATGCTACATGTTAAGACGTACACGCCACAACAATTCTTTTCGAGATACAACGTGTAGTTTTGGAGATAGAAGCTAATTTTGTACTATGCGTTATTTCTTCTCGTAAAGAGTTTCCAATGCGTACGTATATGTCTTTACTCTGCAAAACTGTATTTCCTTATGAAGTGGTATTCTTACATATCCTTTCGATAGAAAACTGTCCTGTGCCTTCTCGTTTGAGGCTACACACTTAGACATACACGCAACATGAAAGCTTTTCGACTTACAACGTGTTGTTTAGGAAAAACAAGATAATTTCGCACGATGCGGGATTTCCTTAAAACGTGATTTTCTGAAAAATTTTGACGAAAGAAAATTCTCCTTTTGGTTCTCTTTAGATGCTACATGTTAAGACGTACACGCCACAACAATTCTTTTCGAGATACAACGTGTAGTTTTGGAGATACAAGCTAATTTTGTACTATGCGTTATTTCTTCTCGTAAAGAGTTTCCAATGCGTACGTATATGTCTTTACTCTGCAAAACTGTATTTCCTTATGAAGTGGTATTCTTACATATCCTTTCGAGAGAAAACTGTCCTGTGCCTTCTCTTTTGAGGCTACACACTTAGACATACACGCAACATGAAAGCTTTTCGACTTACAACGTGTTGTTTAGGAAAAACAAGATAATTTCGCACGATGCGGGATTTCCTTAAAACGTGATTTTCTGAAAAATTTTGACGAAAGAAAATTCTCCTTTTGGTTCTCTTTAGATGCTACATGTTAAGACGTACACGCCACAACAATTCTTTTCGAGATACAACGTGTAGTTTTGGAGATACAAGCTAATTTTGTACTATGCGTTATTTCTTCTCGTAAAGAGTTTCCAATGCGTACGTATATGTCTTTACTCTGCAAAACTGTATTTCCTTATGAAGTGGTATTCTTACATATCCTTTCGAGAGAAAACTGTCCTGTGCCTTCTCTTTTGAGGCTACACACTTAGACATACACGCAACATGAAAGCTTTTCGACTTACAACGTGTTGTTTAGGAAAAACAAGATAATTTCGCACGATGCGGGATTTCCTTAAAACGTGATTTTCTGAAAAATTTTGACGAAAGAAAATTCTCCTTTTGGTTCTCTTTAGATGCTACATGTTAAGACGTACACGCCACAACAATTCTTTTCGAGATACAACGTGTAGTTTTGGAGATACAAGCTAATTTTGTACTATGCGTTATTTCTTCTCGTAAAGAGTTTCCAATGCGTACGTATATGTCTTTACTCTGCAAAACTGTATTTCCTTATGAAGTGGTATTCTTACATATCCTTTCGAGAGAAAACTGTCCTGTGCCTTCTCTTTTGAGGCTACACACGTAGACATACACGCAACATGAAAGCTTTTCGACTTACAACGTGTTGTTTACGAAAAACAAGATAATTTCGCACGATGCGGGATTTCCTTAAAACGTGATTTTCTGAAAAATTTTGACGAAAGAAAATTCTCCTTTTGGTTCTCTTTAGATGCTACATGTTAAGACGTACACGCCACAACAATTCTTTTCGAGATACAACGTGTAGTTTTGGAGATACAAGCTAATTTTGTACTATGCGTTATTTCTTCTCGTAAAGAGTTTCCAATGCGTACGTATATGTCTTTACTCTGCAAAACTGTATTTCCTTATGAAGTGGTATTCTTACATATCCTTTCGAGAGAAAACTGTCCTGTGCCTTCTCTTTTGAGGCTACACACTTAGACATACACGCAACATGAAAGCTTTTCGACTTACAACGTGTTGTTTAGGAAAAACAAGATAATTTCGCACGATGCGGGATTTCCTTAAAACGTGATTTTCTGAAAAATTTTGACGAAAGAAAATTCTCCTTTTGGTTCTCTTTAGATGCTACATGTTAAGACGTACACGCCACAACAATTCTTTTCGAGATACAACGTGTAGTTTTGGAGATACAAGCTAATTTTGTACTATGCGTTATTTCTTCTCGTAAAGAGTTTCCAATGCGTACGTATATGTCTTTACTCTGCAAAACTGTATTTCCTTATGAAGTGGTATTCTTACATATCCTTTCGAGAGAAAACTGTCCTGTGCCTTCTCTTTTGAGGCTACACACTTAGACATACACGCAACATGAAAGGTTTTCGACTTACAACGTGTTGTTTACGAAAAACAAGATAATTTCGCACGATGCGGGATTTCCTTAAAACGTGATTTTCTGAAAAATTTTGACGAAAGAAAATTCTCCTTTTGGTTCCCTTTAGATGCTATATGTTAAGACGTACACGCCACAACAATTCTTTTCGAGATACAAAGTGTAGTTTTGGAGATACAAGCTAATTTTGTACTATGCGTTATTTCTTCTCGTAAAGAGTTTCCAATGCGTACGTATATGTCTTTACTCTGCAAAACTGTATTTCCTTATGAAGTGGTATTCTTACATATCCTTTCGAGAGAAAACTGTCCTGTGCCTTCTCTTTTGAGGCTACACACGTAGACATACACGCAAAATGAAAGCTTTTCGACTTACAACGTGTTGTTTAGGAAAAACAAGATAATTTCGCACGATGCGGCATTTCCTTAAAACGTGATTTTCTGAAAAATTTTGACGAAAGAAAATTCTCCTTTTGGTTCTCTTTAGATGCTACATGTTAAGACGTACACGCCACAACAATTCTTTTCGAGATACAACGTGTAGTTTTGGAGATACAAGCTAATTTTGTACTATGCGTTATTTCTTCTCGTAAAGAGTTTCCAATGCGTACGTATATGTCTTTACTCTGCAAAACTGTATTTCCTTATGAAGTGGTATTCTTACATATCCTTTCGAGAGAAAACTGTCCTGTGCCTTCTCTTTTGAGGCTACACACTTAGACATACACGCAACATGAAAGCTTTTCGACTTACAACGTGTTGTTTAGGAAAAACAAGATAATTTCGCACGATGCGGGATTTCCTTAAAACGTGATTTTCTGAAAAATTTTGACGAAAGAAAATTCTCCTTTTGGTTCTCTTTAGATGCTACATGTTAAGACGTACACGCCACAACAATTCTTTTCGAGATACAACGTGTAGTTTTAGAGATACAAGCTAATTTTGTACTATGCGTTATTTCTTCTCGTAAAGAGTTTCCAATGCGTACGTATATGTCTTTACTCTGCAAAACTGTATTTCCTTATGAAGTGGTATTCTTACATATCCTTTCGAGAGAAAACTGTCCTGTGCCTTCTCTTTTGAGGCTACACACTTAGACATACACGCAACATGAAAGCTTTTCGACTTACAACGTGTTGTTTAGGAAAAACAAGATAATTTCGCACGATGCGGGATTTCCTTAAAACGTGATTTTCTGAAAAATTTTGACGAAAGAAAATTCTCCTTTTGGTTCTCTTTAGATGCTACATGTTAAGACGTACACGCCACAACAATTCTTTTCGAGATACAACGTGTAGTTTTGGAGATACAAGCTAATTTTGTACTATGCGTTATTTCTTCTCGTAAAGAGTTTCCAATGCGTACGTATATGTCTTTACTCTGCAAAACTGTATTTCCTTATGAAGTGGTATTCTTACATATCCTTTCGAGAGAAAACTGTCCTGTGCCTTCTCTTTTGAGGCTACACACGTAGACATACGCGCAACATGAAAGCTTTTCGACTTACAACGTGTTGTTTACGAAAAACAAGATAATTTCGCACGATGCGGGATTTCCTTAAAACGTGATTTTCTGAAAAATTTTGACGAAAGAAAATTCTCCTTTTGGTTCTCTTTAGATGCTACATGTTAAGACGTACACGCCACAACAATTCTTTCGAGATACAACGTGTAGTTTTGGAGATACAAGCTAATTTTGTACTATGCGTTATTTCTTCTCGTAAAGAGTTTCCAATGCGTACGTATATGTCTTTACTCTGCAAAACTGTATTTCCTTATGAAGTGGTATTCTTACATATCCTTTCGAGAGAAAACTGTCCTGTGCCTTCTCTTTTGAGGCTACACACTTAGACATACACGCAACATGAAAGCTTTTCGACTTACAACGTGTTGTTTAGGAAAAACAAGATAATTTCGCACGATGCGGGATTTCCTTAAAACGTGATTTTCTGAAAAATTTTGACGAAAGAAAATTCTCCTTTTGGTTCTCTTTAGATGCTACATGTTAAGACGTACACGCCACAACAATTCTTTTCGAGATACAACGTGTAGTTTTGGAGATACAAGCTAATTTTGTACTATGCGTTATTTCTTCTCCTAAAGAGTTTCCAATGCGTACGTATATGTCTTTACTCTGCAAAACTGTATTTCCTTATGAAGTGGTATTCTTACATATCCTTTCGATAGAAAACTGTCCTGTGCCTTCTCGTTTGAGGCTACACACTTAGACATACACGCAACATGAAAGCTTTTCGACTTACAACGTGTTGTTTAGGAAAAACAAGATAATTTCGCACGATGCGGGATTTCCTTAAAACGTGATTTTCTGAAAAATTTTGACGAAAGAAAATTCTCCTTTTGGTTCTCTTTAGATGCTACATGTTAAGACGTACACGCCACAACAATTCTTTTCGAGATACAACGTGTAGTTTTGGAGATACAAGCTAATTTTGTACTATGCGTTATTTCTTCTCGTAAAGAGTTTCCAATGCGTACGTATATGTCTTTACTCTGCAAAACTGTATTTCCTTATGAAGTGGTATTCTTACATATCCTTTCGAGAGAAAACTGTCCTGTGCCTTCTCTTTTGAGGCTACACACGTAGACATACACGCAACATGAAAGCTTTTCGACTTACAACGTGTTGTTTAGGAAAAACAAGATAATTTCGCACGATGCGGGATTTCCTTAAAACGTAATTTTCTGAAAAATTTTGACGAAAGAAAATTCTCCTTTTGGTTCTCTTTAGATGCTACATGTTAAGACGTACACGCCACAACAATTCTTTTCGAGATAAAACGTGTAGTTTTGGAGATACAAGCTAATTTTGTACTATGCGTTATTTCTTCTAGTAAAGAGTTTCCAATGCGTACGTATATGTCTTTACTCTGCAAAACTGTATTTCCTTATGAAGTGGTATTCTTACATATCCTTTCGAGAGAAAACTGTCCTGTGCCTTCTCTTTTGAGGCTACACACTTAGACATACACGCAACATGAAAGCTTTTCGACTTACAACGTGTTGTTTAGGAAAAACAAGATAATTTCGCACGATGCGGCATTTCCTTAAAACGTGATTTTCTGAAAAATTTTCACGAAAGAAAATTCTCCTTTTGGTTCCCTTTAGATGCTACATGTTAAGACGTACACGCCACAACAATTCTTTTCGAGATACAACGTGTAGTTTTGGAGATACAAGCTAATTTTGTACTATGCGTTATTTCTTCTCGTAAAGAGTTTCCAATGCGTACGTATATGTCTTTACTCTGCAAAACTGTATTTCCTTATGAAGTGGTATTCTTACATATCCTTTCGAGAGAAAACTGTCCTGTGCCTTCTCTTTTGAGGCTACACACTTAGACATACACGCAACATGAAAGCTTTTCGACTTACAACGTGTTGTTTAGGAAAAACAAGATAATTTCGCACGATGCGGGATTTCCTTAAAACGTGATTTTCTGAAAAATTTTGACGAAAGAAAATTCTCCTTTTGGTTCCCTTTAGATGCTACATGTTAAGACGTACACGCCACAACAATTCTTTTCGATATACAACGTGTAGTTTTGGAGATACAAGCTAATTTTGTACTATGCGTTATTTCTTCTCGTAAAGAGTTTCCAATGCGTACGTATATGTCTTTACTCTGCAAAACTGTATTTCCTTATGAAGTGGTATTCTTACATATCCTTTCGAGAGAAAACTGTCCTGTGCCTTCTCTTTTGAGGCTACACACTTAGACATACACGCAACATGAAAGCTTTTCGACTTACAACGTGTTGTTTAGGAAAAACAAGATAATTTCGCACGATGCGGGATTTCCTTAAAACGTGATTTTCTGAAAAATTTTGACGAAAGAAAATTCTCCTTTTGGTTCTCTTTAGATGCTACATGTTAAGACGTACACGCCACAACAATTCTTTTCGAGATACAACGTGTAGTTTTGGAGATACAAGCTAATTTTGTACTATGCGTTATTTCTTCTCGTAAAGAGTTTCCAATGCGTACGTATATGTCTTTACTCTGCAAAACTGTATTTCCTTATGAAGTGGTATTCTTACATATCCTTTCGAGAGAAAACTGTCCTGTGCCTTCTCGTTTGAGGCTACACACTTAGACATACACGCAACATGAAAGCTTTTCGACTTACAACGTGTTGTTTAGGAAAAACAAGATAATTTCGCACGATGCGGGATTTCCTTAAAACGTGATTTTCTGAAAAATTTTGATGAAAGAAAATTCTCCTTTTGGTTCCCTTTAGATGCTACATGTTAAGACGTACACGCCACAACAATTCTTTTCGAGATACAAAGTGTAGTTTTGGAGATACAAGCTAATTTTGTACTATGCGTTATTTCTTCTTGTAAAGAGTTTCCAATGCGTACGTATATGTCTTTACTCTGCAAAACTGTATTTCCTTATGAAGTGGTTTTCTTACATATCCTTTCGAGAGAAAACTGTCCTGTGCCTTCTCTTTTGAGGCTACACACGTAGACATACACGCAAAATGAAAGCTTTTCGACTTACAACGTGTTGTTTAGGAAAAACAAGATAATTTCGCACGATGCGGCATTTCCTTAAAACGTGATTTTCTGAAAAATTTTGACGAAAGAAAATTCTCCTTTTGGTTCTCTTTAGATGCTACATGTTAAGACGTACACGCCACAACAATTCTTTTCGAGATACAACGTGTAGTTTTGGAGATACAAGCTAATTTTGTACTATGCGTTATTTCTTCTCGTAAAGAGTGTCCAATGCGTACGTATATGTCTTTACTCTGCAAAACTGTATTTCCTTATGAAGTGGTATTCTTACATATCCTTTCGAGAGAAAACTGTCCTGTGCCTTCTCTTTTGAGGCTACACACTTAGACATACACGCAACATGAAAGCTTTTCGACTTACAACGTGTTGTTTAGGAAAAACAAGATAATTTCGCACGATGCGGGATTTCCTTAAAACGTGATTTTCTGAAAAATTTTGACGAAAGAAAATTCTCCTTTTGGTTCTCTTTAGATGCTACATGTTAAGACGTACACGCCACAACAATTCTTTTCGAGATACAACGTGTAGTTTTAGAGATACAAGCTAATTTTGTACTATGCGTTATTTCTTCTCGTAAAGAGTTTCCAATGCGTACGTATATGTCTTTACTCTGCAAAACTGTATTTCCTTATGAAGTGGTATTCTTACATATCCTTTCGAGAGAAAACTGTCCTGTGCCTTCTCTTTTGAGGCTACACACTTAGACATACACGCAACATGAAAGCTTTTCGACTTACAACGTGTTGTTTAGGAAAAACAAGATAATTTCGCACGATGCGGGATTTCCTTAAAACGTGATTTTCTGAAAAATTTTGACGAAAGAAAATTCTCCTTTTGGTTCCCTTTAGATGCTATATGTTAAGACGTACACGCCACAACAATTCTTTTCGAGATACAAAGTGTAGTTTTGGAGATACAAGCTAATTTTGTACTATGCGTTATTTCTTCTCGTAAAGAGTTTCCAATGCGTACGTATATGTCTTTACTCTGCAAAACTGTATTTCCTTATGAAGTGGTATTCTTACATATCCTTTCGAGAGAAAACTGTCCTGTGCCTTCTCTTTTGAGGCTACACACGTAGACATACACGCAAAATGAAAGCTTTTCGACTTACAACGTGTTGTTTAGGAAAAACAAGATAATTTCGCACGATGCGGCATTTCCTTAAAACGTGATTTTCTGAAAAATTTTGACGAAAGAAAATTCTCCTTTTGGTTCTCTTTAGATGCTACATGTTAAGACGTACACGCCACAACAATTCTTTTCGAGATACAACGTGTAGTTTTGGAGATACAAGCTAATTTTGTACTATGCGTTATTTCTTCTCGTAAAGAGTTTCCAATGCGTACGTATATGTCTTTACTCTGCAAAACTGTATTTCCTTATGAAGTGGTATTCTTACATATCCTTTCGAGAGAAAACTGTCCTGTGCCTTCTCTTTTGAGGCTACACACTTAGACATACACGCAACATGAAAGCTTTTCGACTTACAACGTGTTGTTTAGGAAAAACAAGATAATTTCGCACGATGCGGGATTTCCTTAAAACGTGATTTTCTGAAAAATTTTGACGAAAGAAAATTCTCCTTTTGGTTCTCTTTAGATGCTACATGTTAAGACGTACACGCCACAACAATTCTTTTCGAGATACAACGTGTAGTTTTAGAGATACAAGCTAATTTTGTACTATGCGTTATTTCTTCTCGTAAAGAGTTTCCAATGCGTACGTATATGTCTTTACTCTGCAAAACTGTATTTCCTTATGAAGTGGTATTCTTACATATCCTTTCGAGAGAAAACTGTCCTGTGCCTTCTCTTTTGAGGCTACACACTTAGACATACACGCAACATGAAAGCTTTTCGACTTACAACGTGTTGTTTAGGAAAAACAAGATAATTTCGCACGATGCGGGATTTCCTTAAAACGTGATTTTCTGAAAAATTTTGACGAAAGAAAATTCTCCTTTTGGTTCTCTTTAGATGCTACATGTTAAGACGTACACGCCACAACAATTCTTTTCGAGATACAACGTGTAGTTTTGGAGATACAAGCTAATTTTGTACTATGCGTTATTTCTTCTCGTAAAGAGTTTCCAATGCGTACGTATATGTCTTTACTCTGCAAAACTGTATTTCCTTATGAAGTGGTATTCTTACATATCCTTTCGAGAGAAAACTGTCCTGTGCCTTCTCTTTTGAGGCTACACACTTAGACATACACGCAACATGAAAGCTTTTCGACTTACAACGTGTTGTTTAGGAAAAACAAGATAATTTCGCACGATGCGGGATTTCCTTAAAACGTGATTTTCTGAAAAATTTTGACGACAGAAAATTCTCCTTTTGGTTCTCTTTAGATGCTACATGTTAAGACGTACACGCCACAACAATTCTTTTCGAGATACAACGTGTAGTTTTGGAGATACAAGCTAATTTTGTACTATGCGTTATTTCTTCTCCTAAAGAGTTTCCAATGCGTACGTATATGTCTTTACTCTGCAAAACTGTATTTCCTTATGAAGTGGTATTCTTACATATCCTTTCGATAGAAAACTGTCCTGTGCCTTCTCGTTTGAGGCTACACACTTAGACATACACGCAACATGAAAGCTTTTCGACTTACAACGTGTTGTTTAGGAAAAACAAGATAATTTCGCACGATGCGGGATTTCCTTAAAACGTGATTTTCTGAAAAATTTTGACGAAAGAAAATTCTCCTTTTGGTTCTCTTTAGATGCTACATGTTAAGACGTACACGCCACAACAATTCTTTTCGAGATACAACGTGTAGTTTTGGAGATACAAGCTAATTTTGTACTATGCGTTATTTCTTCTCGTAAAGAGTTTCCAATGCGTACGTATATGTCTTTACTCTGCAAAACTGTATTTCCTTATGAAGTGGTATTCTTACATATCCTTTCGAGAGAAAACTGTCCTGTGCCTTCTCTTTTGAGGCTACACACGTAGACATACACGCAACATGAAAGCTTTTCGACTTACAACGTGTTGTTTAGGAAAAACAAGATAATTTCGCACGATGCGGGATTTCCTTAAAACGTAATTTTCTGAAAAATTTTGACGAAAGAAAATTCTCCTTTTGGTTCTCTTTAGATGCTACATGTTAAGACGTACACGCCACAACAATTCTTTTCGAGATAAAACGTGTAGTTTTGGAGATACAAGCTAATTTTGTACTATGCGTTATTTCTTCTAGTAAAGAGTTTCCAATGCGTACGTATATGTCTTTACTCTGCAAAACTGTATTTCCTTATGAAGTGGTATTCTTACATATCCTTTCGAGAGAAAACTGTCCTGTGCCTTCTCTTTTGAGGCTACACACTTAGACATACACGCAACATGAAAGCTTTTCGACTTACAACGTGTTGTTTAGGAAAAACAAGATAATTTCGCACGATGCGGCATTTCCTTAAAACGTGATTTTCTGAAAAATTTTCACGAAAGAAAATTCTCCTTTTGGTTCCCTTTAGATGCTACATGTTAAGACGTACACGCCACAACAATTCTTTTCGAGATACAACGTGTAGTTTTGGAGATACAAGCTAATTTTGTACTATGCGTTATTTCTTCTCGTAAAGAGTTTCCAATGCGTACGTATATGTCTTTACTCTGCAAAACTGTATTTCCTTATGAAGTGGTATTCTTACATATCCTTTCGAGAGAAAACTGTCCTGTGCCTTCTCTTTTGAGGCTACACACTTAGACATACACGCAACATGAAAGCTTTTCGACTTACAACGTGTTGTTTAGGAAAAACAAGATAATTTCGCACGATGCGGGATTTCCTTAAAACGTGATTTTCTGAAAAATTTTGACGAAAGAAAATTCTCCTTTTGGTTCCCTTTAGATGCTACATGTTAAGACGTACACGCCACAACAATTCTTTTCGATATACAACGTGTAGTTTTGGAGATACAAGCTAATTTTGTACTATGCGTTATTTCTTCTCGTAAAGAGTTTCCAATGCGTACGTATATGTCTTTACTCTGCAAAACTGTATTTCCTTATGAAGTGGTATTCTTACATATCCTTTCGAGAGAAAACTGTCCTGTGCCTTCTCTTTTGAGGCTACACACTTAGACATACACGCAACATGAAAGCTTTTCGACTTACAACGTGTTGTTTAGGAAAAACAAGATAATTTCGCACGATGCGGGATTTCCTTAAAACGTGATTTTCTGAAAAATTTTGACGAAAGAAAATTCTCCTTTTGGTTCTCTTTAGATGCTACATGTTAAGACGTACACGCCACAACAATTCTTTTCGAGATACAACGTGTAGTTTTGGAGATACAAGCTAATTTTGTACTATGCGTTATTTCTTCTCGTAAAGAGTTTCCAATGCGTACGTATATGTCTTTACTCTGCAAAACTGTATTTCCTTATGAAGTGGTATTCTTACATATCCTTTCGAGAGAAAACTGTCCTGTGCCTTCTCGTTTGAGGCTACACACTTAGACATACACGCAACATGAAAGCTTTTCGACTTACAACGTGTTGTTTAGGAAAAACAAGATAATTTCGCACGATGCGGGATTTCCTTAAAACGTGATTTTCTGAAAAATTTTGATGAAAGAAAATTCTCCTTTTGGTTCCCTTTAGATGCTACATGTTAAGACGTACACGCCACAACAATTCTTTTCGAGATACAAAGTGTAGTTTTGGAGATACAAGCTAATTTTGTACTATGCGTTATTTCTTCTTGTAAAGAGTTTCCAATGCGTACGTATATGTCTTTACTCTGCAAAACTGTATTTCCTTATGAAGTGGTTTTCTTACATATCCTTTCGAGAGAAAACTGTCCTGTGCCTTCTCTTTTGAGGCTACACACGTAGACATACACGCAAAATGAAAGCTTTTCGACTTACAACGTGTTGTTTAGGAAAAACAAGATAATTTCGCACGATGCGGCATTTCCTTAAAACGTGATTTTCTGAAAAATTTTGACGAAAGAAAATTCTCCTTTTGGTTCTCTTTAGATGCTACATGTTAAGACGTACACGCCACAACAATTCTTTTCGAGATACAACGTGTAGTTTTGGAGATACAAGCTAATTTTGTACTATGCGTTATTTCTTCTCGTAAAGAGTGTCCAATGCGTACGTATATGTCTTTACTCTGCAAAACTGTATTTCCTTATGAAGTGGTATTCTTACATATCCTTTCGAGAGAAAACTGTCCTGTGCCTTCTCTTTTGAGGCTACACACTTAGACATACACGCAACATGAAAGCTTTTCGACTTACAACGTGTTGTTTAGGAAAAACAAGATAATTTCGCACGATGCGGGATTTCCTTAAAACGTGATTTTCTGAAAAATTTTGACGAAAGAAAATTCTCCTTTTGGTTCTCTTTAGATGCTACATGTTAAGACGTACACGCCACAACAATTCTTTTCGAGATACAACGTGTAGTTTTAGAGATACAAGCTAATTTTGTACTATGCGTTATTTCTTCTCGTAAAGAGTTTCCAATGCGTACGTATATGTCTTTACTCTGCAAAACTGTATTTCCTTATGAAGTGGTATTCTTACATATCCTTTCGAGAGAAAACTGTCCTGTGCCTTCTCTTTTGAGGCTACACACTTAGACATACACGCAACATGAAAGCTTTTCGACTTACAACGTGTTGTTTAGGAAAAACAAGATAATTTCGCACGATGCGGGATTTCCTTAAAACGTGATTTTCTGAAAAATTTTGACGAAAGAAAATTCTCCTTTTGGTTCTCTTTAGATGCTACATGTTAAGACGTACACGCCACAACAATTCTTTTCGAGATACAACGTGTAGTTTTGGAGATACAAGCTAATTTTGTACTATGCGTTATTTCTTCTCGTAAAGAGTTTCCAATGCGTACGTATATGTCTTTACTCTGCAAAACTGTATTTCCTTATGAAGTGGTATTCTTACATATCCTTTCGAGAGAAAACTGTCCTGTGCCTTCTCTTTTGAGGCTACACACTTAGACATACACGCAACATGAAAGCTTTTCGACTTACAACGTGTTGTTTAGGAAAAACAAGATAATTTCGCACGATGCGGGATTTCCTTAAAACGTGATTTTCTGAAAAATTTTGACGAAAGAAAATTCTCCTTTTGGTTCTCTTTAGATGCTACATGTTAAGACGTACACGCCACAACAATTCTTTTCGAGATACAACGTGTAGTTTTGGAGATACAAGCTAATTTTGTACTATGCGTTATTTCTTCTCGTAAAGAGTTTCCAATGCGTACGTATATGTCTTTACTCTGCAAAACTGTATTTCCTTATGAAGTGGTATTCTTACATATCCTTTCGATAGAAAACTGTCCTGTGCCTTCTCGTTTGAGGCTACACACTTAGACATACACGCAACATGAAAGCTTTTCGACTTACAACGTGTTGTTTAGGAAAAACAAGATAATTTCGCACGATGCGGGATTTCCTTAAAACGTGATTTTCTGAAAAATTTTGACGAAAGAAAATTCTCCTTTTGGTTCTCTTTAGATGCTACATGTTAAGACGTACACGCCACAACAATTCTTTTCGAGATACAACGTGTAGTTTTGGAGATACAAGCTAATTTTGTACTATGCGTTATTTCTTCTCGTAAAGAGTTTCCAATGCGTACGTATATGTCTTTACTCTGCAAAACTGTATTTCCTTATGAAGTGGTATTCTTACATATCCTTTCGAGAGAAAACTGTCCTGTGCCTTCTCTTTTGAGGCTACACACGTAGACATACACGCAACATGAAAGCATTTCGACTTACAACGTGTTGTTTAGGAAAAACAAGATAATTTCGCACGATGCGGGATTTCCTTAAAACGTAATTTTCTGAAAAATTTTGACGAAAGAAAATTCTCCTTTTGGTTCTCTTTAGATGCTACATGTTAAGACGTACACGCCACAACAATTCTTTTCGAGATACAACGTGTAGTTTTGGAGATACAAGCTAATTTTGTACTATGCGTTATTTCTTCTCATAAAGAGTTTCCAATGCGTACGTATATGACTTGACTCTGCAAAACTGTATTTCCTTATGAAGTGGTATTCTTACATATCCTTTCGAGAGAAAACTGTCCTGTGCCTTCTCTTTTGAGGCTACACACGTAGACATACACGCAACATGAAAGCTTTTCGACTTACAACGTGTTGTTTAGGAAAAACAAGATAATTTCGCACGATGCGGGATTTCCTTAAAACGTGATTTTCTGAAAAATTTTGACGAAAGAAAATTCTCCTTTTGGTTCTCTTTAGATGCTACATGTTAAGACGTACACGCCACAACAATTCTTTTCGAGATACAACGTGTAGTTTTGGAGATACAAGCTAATTTTGTACTATGCGTTATTTCTTCTCGTAAAGAGTTTCCAATGCGTACGTATATGTCTTTACTCTGCAAAACTGTATTTCCTTATGAAGTGGTATTCTTACATATCCTTTCGAGAGAAAACTGTCCTGTGCCTTCTCTTTTGAGGCTACACACTTAGACATACACGCAACATGAAAGCTTTTCGACTTACAACGTGTTGTTTAGGAAAAACAAGATAATTTCGCACGATGCGGGATTTCCTTAAAACGTGATTTTCTGAAAAATTTTGACGAAAGAAAATTCTCCTTTTGGTTCTCTTTAGATGCTACATGTTAAGACGTACACGCCACAACAATTCTTTTCGAGATACAACGTGTAGTTTTGGAGATACAAGCTAATTTTGTACTATGTGTTATTTCTTCTCGTAAAGAGTTTCCAATGCGTTCGTATATGTCTTTACTCTGCAAAACTGTACTTCCTTATGAAGTGGAATTCTTACATATCCTTTCGAGAGAAAACTGTCCTGTGCCTTCTCTTTTGAGGCTACACACTTAGACATACACGCAACATGAAAGCTTTTCGACTTACAACGTGTTGTTTAGGAAAAACAAGATAATTTCGCATGATGCGGGATTTCCTTAAAACGTGATTTTCTGAAAAATTTTGACGAAAGAAAATTCTCCTTTTGGTTCTCTTTAGATGCTACATGTTAAGACGTACTCGCCACAACAATTCTTTTCGAGATACAACGTGTAGTTTTGGAGATACAAGCTAATTTTGTACGATGCGTTATTTCTTCTCGTAAAGAGTTTCCAATGCGTACGTATATGTCTTTACTCTGCAAAACTGTATTTCCTTATGAAGTGGTATTCTTACATATCCTTTCGAAAGAAAACTGTCCTGTGCCTTCTCTTTTGAGGCTACACACGTAGACATACACGCAACATGAAAGCTTTTCGACTTACAACGTGTTGTTTAGGAAAAACAAGATAATTTCGCACGATGCGGGATTTCCTTAAAACGTGACTTTCTGAAAAATTTTGACGAAAGAAAATTCTCCTTTTGGTTCTCTTTAGATGCTACATGTTAAGACATACACGCCACAACAATTCTTTTCGAGATACAACGTGTAGTTTTGGAGATACAAGCTAATTTTGTACTATGCGTTATTTCTTCTCGTAAAGAGTTTCCAATGCGTACGTATATGTCTTTACTCTGCAAAACTGTATTTCCTTATGAAGTGGTATTCTTACATATCCTTTCGAGAGAAAACTGTCCTGTGCCTTCTCTTTTGAGGCTACACACTTAGACATACACGCAACATGAAAGCTTTTCGACTTACAACGTGTTGTTTAGGAAAAACAAGATAATTTCGCACGATGCGGGATTTCCTTAAAACGTGATTTTCTGAAAAATTTTGACGAAAGAAAATTCTCCTTTTGGTTCTCTTTAGATGCTACATGTTAAGACGTACACGCCAGAACAATTCTTTTCGAGATACAACGTGTAGTTTTGGAGATACAAGCTAATTTTGTACTATGCGTTATTTCTTCTCGTAAAGAGTTTCCAATGCGTACGTATATGTCTTTACTCTGCAAAACTGTATTTCCTTATGAAGTGGTATTCTTACATATCCTTTCGAGAGAAAACTGTCCTGTGCCTTCTCTTTTGAGGCTACACACTTAGACATACACGCAACATGAAAGCTTTTCGACTTACAACGTGTTGTTTAGGAAAAACAAGATAATTTCGCACGATGCGGGATTTCCTTAAAACGTGATTTTCTGAAAAATTTTGACGAAAGAAAATTCTCCTTTTGGTTCTCTTTAGATGCTACATGTTAAGACGTACACGCCACAACAATTCTTTTCGAGATACAACGTGTAGTTTTGGAGATACAAGCTAATTTTGTACTATGCGTTATTTCTTCTCGTAAAGAGTTTCCAATGCGTACATATATGTCTTTACTCTGCAAAACTGTATTTCCTTATGAAGTGGTATTCTTACATATCCTTTCGATAGAAAACTGTCCTGTGCCTTCTCGTTTGAGGCTACACACTTAGACATACACGCAACATGAAAGCTTTTCGACTTACAACGTGTTGTTTAGGAAAAACAAGATAATTTCGCACGATGCGGGATTTCCTTAAAACGTGATTTTCTGAAAAATTTTGACGAAAGAAAATTCTCCTTTTGGTTCTCTTTAGATGCTACATGTTAAGACGTACACGCCACAACAATTCTTTTCGAGATACAACGTGTAGTTTTGGAGATACAAGCTAATTTTGTACTATGCGTTATTTCTTCTCGTAAAGAGTTTCCAATGCGTACGTATATGTCTTTACTCTGCAAAACTGTATTTCCTTATGAAGTGGTATTCTTACATATCCTTTCGAGAGAAAACTGTCCTGTGCCTTCTCTTTTGAGGCTACACACGTAGACATACACGCAACATGAAAGCTTTTCGACTTACAACGTGTTGTTTAGGAAAAACAAGATAATTTCGCACGATGCGGGATTTCCTTAAAACGTAATTTTCTGAAAAATTTTGACGAAAGAAAATTCTCCTTTTGGTTCTCTTTAGATGCTACATGTTAAGACGTACACGCCACAACAATTCTTTTCGAGATACAACGTGTAGTTTTGGAGATACAAGCTAATTTTGTACTATGCGTTATTTCTTCTCGTAAAGAGTTTCCAATGCGTACGTATATGACTTGACTCTGCAAAACTGTATTTCCTTATGAAGTGGTATTCTTACATATCCTTTCGAGAGAAAACTGTCCTGTGCCTTCTCTTTTGAGGCTACACACGTAGACATACACGCAACATGAAAGCTTTTCGACTTACAACGTGTTGTTTAGGAAAAACAAGATAATTTCGCACGATGCGGGATTTCCTTAAAACGTGATTTTCTGAAAAATTTTGACGAAAGAAAATTCTCCTTTTGGTTCTCTTTAGATGCTACATGTTAAGACGTACACGCCACAACAATTCTTTTCGAGATACAACGTGTAGTTTTGGAGATACAAGCTAATTTTGTACTATGCGTTATTTCTTCTCGTAAAGAGTTTCCAATGCGTACGTCTATGTCTTTACTCTGCAAAACTGTATTTCCTTATGAAGTGGTATTCTTACATATCCTTTCGAGAGAAAACTGTCCTGTGCCTTCTCTTTTGAGGCTACACACTCAGACATACACGCAACATGAAAGCTTTTCGACTTACAACGTGTTGTTTAGGAAAAACAAGATAATTTCGCACGATGCGGGATTTCCTTAAAACGTGATTTTCTGAAAAATTTTGACGAAAGAAAATTCTCCTTTTGGTTCTCTTTACATGCTACATGTTAAGACGTACACGCCACAACAATTCTTTTCGAGATACAACGTGTAGTTTTGGAGATACAAGCTAATTTTGTACTATGCGTTATTTCTTCTCGTAAAGAGTTTCCAATGCGTACGTATATGTCTTTACTCTGCAAAACTGTATTTCCTTATGAAGTGGTATTCTTACATATCCTTTCGAGAGAAAACTGTCCTGTGCCTTCTCTTTTGAGGCTACACACTTAGACATACACGCAACATGAAAGCTTTTCGACTTACAACGTGTTGTTTAGGAAAAACAAGATAATTTCGCACGATGCGGGATTTCCTTAAAACGTGATTTTCTGAAAAATTTTGACGAAAGAAAATTCTCCTTTTGGTTCTCTTTAGATGCTACATGTTAAGACGTACACGCCACAACAATTCTTTTCGAGATACAACGTGTAGTTTTGGAGATACAAGCTAATTTTGTACTATGCGTTATTTCTTCTCGTAAAGAGTTTCCAATGCGTACATATATGTCTTTACTCTGCAAAACTGTATTTCCTTATGAAGTGGTATTCTTACATATCCTTTCGATAGAAAACTGTCCTGTGCCTTCTCGTTTGAGGCTACACACTTAGACATACACGCAACATGAAAGCTTTTCGACTTACAACGTGTTGTTTAGGAAAAACAAGATAATTTCGCACGATGCGGGATTTCCTTAAAACGTGATTTTCTGAAAAATTTTGACGAAAGAAAATTCTCCTTTTGGTTCTCTTTAGATGCTACATGTTAAGACGTACACGCCACAACAATTCTTTTCGAGATACAACGTGTAGTTTTGGAGATACAAGCTAATTTTGTACTATGCGTTATTTCTTCTCGTAAAGAGTTTCCAATGCGTACGTATATGTCTTTACTCTGCAAAACTGTATTTCCTTATGAAGTGGTATTCTTACATATCCTTTCGAGAGAAAACTGTCCTGTGCCTTCTCTTTTGAGGCTACACACGTAGACATACACGCAACATGAAAGCTTTTCGACTTACAACGTGTTGTTTAGGAAAAACAAGATAATTTCGCACGATGCGGGATTTCCTTAAAACGTGATTTTCTGAAAAATTTTGACGAAAGAAAATTCTCCTTTTGGTTCTCTTTAGATGCTACATGTTAAGACGTACACGCCACAACAATTCTTTTCGAGATACAACGTGTAGTTTTGGAGATACAAGCTAATTTTGTACTATGCGTTATTTCTTCTCGTAAAGAGTTTCCAATGCGTACGTATATGACTTGACTCTGCAAAACTGTATTTCCTTATGAAGTGGTATTCTTACATATCCTTTCGAGAGAAAACTGTCCTGTGCCTTCTCTTTTGAGGCTACACACTTAGACATACACGCAACATGAAAGCTTTTCGACTTACAACGTGTTGTTTAGGAAAAACAAGATAATTTCGCACGATGCGGGATTTCCTTAAAACGTGATTTTCTGAAAAATTTTGACGAAAGAAAATTCTCCTTTTGGTTCTCTTTAGATGCTACATGTTAAGACGTACACGCCACAACAATTCTTTTCGAGATACAACGTGTAGTTTTGGAGATACAAGCTAATTTTGTACTATGCGTTATTTCTTCTCGTAAAGAGTTTCCAATGCGTACGTATATGTCTTTACTCTGCAAAACTGTATTTCCTTATGAAGTGGTATTCTTACATATCCTTTCGAGAGAAAACTGTCCTGTGCCTTCTCTTTTGAGGCTACACACTTAGACATACACGCAACATGAAAGCTTTTCGACTTACAACGTGTTGTTTAGGAAAAACAAGATAATTTCGCACGATGCGGGATTTCCTTAAAACGTGATTTTCTGAAAAATTTTGACGAAAGAAAATTCTCCTTTTGGTTCTCTTTAGATGCTACATGTTAAGACGTACACGCCACAACAATTCTTTTCGAGATACAACGTGTAGTTTTGGAGATACAAGCTAATTTTGTACTGTGCGTTATTTCTTCTCGTAAAGAGTTTCCAATGCGTACGTATATGTCTTTACTCTGCAAAACTGTATTTCCTTATGAAGTGGTATTCTTACATATCCTTTCGAGAGAAAACTGTCCTGTGCTTTCTCTTTTGAGGCTACACACGTAGACATACACGCAACATGAAAGCTTTTCGACTTACAACGTGTTGTTTAGGAAAAACAAGATAATTTCGCACGATGCGGGATTTCCTTAAAACGTGATTTTCTGAAAAATTTTGACGAAAGAAAATTCTCCTTTTGGTTCTCTTTAGATGCTACATGTTAAGACGTACACGCCACAACAATTCTTTTCAAGATACAACGTGTAGTTTTGGAGATACAAGCTAATTTTGTACTATGCGTTATTTCTTCTCGTAAAGAGTTTCCAATGCGTACGTATATGTCTTTACTCTGCAAAACTGTATTTCCTTATGAAGTGGTATTCTTACATATCCTTTCGAGTGAAAACTGTCCTGTGCCTTCTCTTTTGAGGCTACACACTTAGACATACACGCAACATGAAAGCTTTTCGACTTACAACGTGTTGTTTAGGAAAAACAAGATAATTTCGCACGATGCGGGATTTCCTTAAAACGTGATTTTCTGAAAAATTTTGACGAAAGAAAATTCTCCTTTTGGTTCCCTTTAGATGCTACATGTTAAGACGTACACGCCACAACAATTCTTTTCGAGATACAACGTGTAGTTTTGGAGATACAAGCTAATTTTGTACTATGCGTTATTTCTTCTCGTAAAGAGTTTCCAATGCGTACGTATATGTCTTTACTCTGCAAAACTGTATTTCCTTATGAAGTGGTATTCTTACATATCCTTTCGAGAGAAAACTGTCCTGTGCCTTCTCGTTTGAGGCTACACACTTAGACATACACGCAACATGAAAGCTTTTCGACTAACAACGTGTTGTTTAGGAAAAACAAGATAATTTCGCACGATGCGGGATTTCCTTAAAACGTGATTTTCTGAAAAATTTTGACGAAAGAAAATTCTCCTTTTGGTTCCCTTTAGATGCTACATGTTAAGACGTACACGCCACAACAATTCTTTTCGAGATACAACGTGTAGTTTTGGAGATACAAGCTAATTTTGTACTATGCGTTATTTCTTCTCGTAAAGAGTTTCCAATGCGTACGTATATGTCTTTACTCTGCAAAACTGTATTTCCTTATGAAGTGGTATTCTTACATATCCTTTCGAGAGAAAACTGTCCTGTGCCTTCTCTTTTGAGGCTACACACTTAGACATACACGCAACAAGAAAGCTTTTCGACTTACAACGTGTTGTTTAGGAAAAACAAGATAATTTCGCACGATGCGGGATTTCCTTAAAACGTGATTTTCTGAAAAATTTTGACGAAAGAAAATTCTCCTTTTGGTTCTCTTTAGATGCTACATGTTAACACGTACACGCCACAACAATTCTTTTCGAGATACAACGTGTAGTTTTGGAGATACAAGCTAATTTTGTACTATGCGTTATTTCTTCTCGTAAAGAGTTTCCAATGCGTACGTATATGTCTTTACTCTGCAAAACTGTATTTCCTTATGAAGTGGTATTCTTACATAACCTTTCGAGAGAAAACTGTCCTGTGCCTTCTCTTTTGAGGCTACACACGTAGACATACACGCAACATGAAAGCTTTTCGACTTACAACGTGTTGTTTAGGAAAAACAAGATAATTTCGCACGATGCGGGATTTCCTTAAAACGTGATTTTCTGAAAAATTTTGACGAAAGAAAATTCTCCTTTTGGTTCTCTTTAGATGCTACATGTTAAGACGTACACGCCACAACAATTCTTTTCGAGATACAACGTGTAGTTTTGGAGATACAAGCTAATTTTGTACTACGCGTTATTTCTTCTCATAAAGAGTTTCCAATGCGTACGTATATGTCTTTACTCTGCAAAACTGTATTTCCTTATGAAGTGGTCTTACATATCCTTTCGAGAGAAAACTGTCCTGTGCCTTCTCTTTTGAGGCTACACACTTAGACATACACGCAACATGAAAGCTTTTCGACTTACAACGTGTTGTTTAGGAAAAACAAGATAATTTCGCACGATGCGGGATTTCCTTAACACGTGATTTTCTGAAAAATTTTGACGAAAGAAAATTCTCCTTTTTGGTTCTGTTTAGATGCTACATGTTAAGACGTACACGCCACAACAATTCTTTTCGAGATACAACGTGTAGTTTTGGAGATACAAGCTAATTTTGTACTATGCGTTATTTCTTCTCGTAAAGAGTTTCCAATGCGTACGTATATGTCTTTACTCTGCAAAACTGTATTTCCTTATGAAGTGGTATTCTTACATATCCTTTCGAGAGAAAACTGTCCTGTGCCTTCTCTTTTGAGGCTGCACACGTAGACATACACGCAACATGAAAGCTTTTCGACTTACAACGTGTTGTTTAGGAAAAACAAGATAATTTCGCACGATGCGGGATTTCCTTAAAACGTGATTTTCTGAAAATTTTTGACGAAAGAAAATTCTCCTTTTGGTTCTCTTTAGATGCTACATGTTAAGACGTACACGCCACAACAATTCTTTTCGAGATACAACGTGTAGTTTTGGAGATACAAGCTAATTTTGTACTATGCATTATTTCTTCTCGTAAAGAGTTTCCAATGCGTACGTATATGTCTTTACTCTGCAAAACTGTATTTCCTTATGAAGTGGTATTCTTACATATCCTTTCGAGAGAAAACTGTCCTGTGCCTTCTCTTTTGAGGCTACACACTTAGACATACACGCAACATGAAAGCTTTTCGACTTACAACGTGTTGTTTAGGAAAAACAAGATAATTTCGCACGATGCGGGATTTCCTTAAAACGTGATTTTCTGAAAAATTTTGACGAAAGAAAATTCTCCTTTTGGTTCTCTTTAGATGCTACATGTTAAGACGTACACGCCACAACAATTCTTTTCGAGATACAACGTGTAGTTTTGGAGATACAAGCTAATTTTGTACTATGCGTTATTTCTTCTCGTAAAGAGTTTCCAATGCGTACGTATATGTCTTTACTCTGCAAAACTGTATTTCCTTATGAAGTGGTATTCTTACATATCCTTTCGAGAGAAAACTGTCCTGTGCCTTCTCTTTTGAGGCTACACACTTAGACATACACGCAACATGAAAGCTTTTCGACTTACAACGTGTTGTTTAGGAAAAACAAGATAATTTCGCACGATGCGGGATTTCCTTAAAACGTGATTTTCTGAAAAATTTTGACGAAAGAAAATTCTCCTTTTGGTTCCCTTTAGATGCTACATGTTAAGACGTACACGCCACAACAATTCTTTTCGAGATACAACGTGTAGTTTTGGAGACACAAGCTAATTTTGTACTATGCATTATTTCTTCTCGTAAAGAGTTTCCAATGCGTACGTATATGTCTTTACTCTGCAAAACTGTATTTCCTTATGAAGTGGTATTCTTACATATCCTTTCGAGAGAAAACTGTCCTGTGCCTTCTCTTTTGAGGCTACACACTTAGACATACACGCAACATGAAAGCTTTTCGACTTACAACGTGTTGTTTAGGAAAAACAAGATAATTTCGCACGATGCGGGATTTCCTTAAAACGTGATTTTCTGAAAAATTTTGACGAAAGAAAATTCTCCTTTTGGTTCTCTTTAGATGCTACATGTTAAGACGTACACGCCACAACAATTCTTTTCGAGATACAACGTGTAGTTTTGGAGATACAAGCTAATTTTGTACTATGCGTTATTTCTTCTCGTAAAGAGTTTCCAATGCGTACGTATATGTCTTTACTCTGCAAAACTGTATTTCCTTATGAAGTGGTATTCTTACATATCCTTTCGAGAGAAAACTGTCCTGTGCCTTCTCTTTTGAGGCTACACACTTAGACATACACGCAACATGAAAGCTTTTCGACTTACAACGTGTTGTTTAGGAAAAACAAGATAATTTCGCACGATGCGGGATTTCCTTAAAACGTGATTTTCTGAAAAATTTTGACGAAAGAAAATTCTCCTTTTGGTTCTCTTTAGATGCTACATGTTAAGACGTACACGCCACAACAATTCTTTTCGAGATACAACGTGTAGTTTTGGAGATACAAGCTAATTTTGTACTATGCGTTATTTCTTCTCGTAAAGAGTTTCCAATGCGTACGTATATGTCTTTACTCTGCAAAACTGTATTTCCTTATGAAGTGGTATTCTTACATATCCTTTCGAGAGAAAACTGTCCTGTGCCTTCTCTTTTGAGGCTACACACGTAGACATACACGCAACATGAAAGCTTTTCGACTTACAACGTGTTGTTTAGGAAAAACAAGATAATTTCGCATGATGCGGGATTTCCTTAAAACGTGATTTTCTGAAAAATTTTGACGAAAGAAAATTCTCCTTTTGGTTCTCTTTAGATGCTACATGTTAAGACGTACTCGCCACAACAATTCTTTTCGAGATACAACGTGTAGTTTTGGAGATACAAGCTAATTTTGTACTATGCGTTATTTCTTCTCGTAAAGAGTTTCCAATGCGTACGTATATGTCTTTACTCTGCAAAACTGTATTTCCTTATGAAGTGGTATTCTTACATATCCTTTCGAAAGAAAACTGTCCTGTGCCTTCTCTTTTGAGGCTACACACGTAGACATACACGCAACATGAAAGCTTTTCGACTTACAACGTGTTGATTAGGAAAAACAAGATAATTTCGCACGATGCGGGATTTCCTTAAAACGTGACTTTCTGAAAAATTTTGACGAAAGAAAATTCTCCTTTTGGTTCTCTTTAGATGCTACATGTTAAGACATACACGCCACAACAATTCTTTTCGAGATACAACGTGTAGTTTTGGAGATACAAGCTAATTTTGTACTATGCGTTATTTCTTCTCGTAAAGAGTTTCCAATGCGTACGTATATGTCTTTACTCTGCAAAACTGTATTTCCTTATGAAGTGGTATTCTTACATATCCTTTCGAGAGAAAACTGTCCTGTGCCTTCTCTTTTGAGGCTACACACTTAGACATACACGCAACATGAAAGCTTTTCGACTTACAACGTGTTGCTTAGGAAAAACAAGATAATTTCGCACGATGCGGGATTTCCTTAAAACGTGATTTTCTGAAAAATTTTGACGAAAGAAAATTCTCCTTTTGGTTCTCTTTAGATGCTACATGTTAAGACGTACACGCCACAACAATTCTTTTCGAGATACAACGTGTAGTTTTGGAGATACAAGCTAATTTTGTACTATGCGTTATTTCTTCTCGTAAAGAGTTTCCAATGCGTACGTATATGTCTTTACTCTGCAAAACTGTATTTCCTTATGAAGTGGTATTCTTACATATCCTTTCGAGAGAAAACTGTCCTGTGCCTTCTCTTTTGAGGCTACACACGTAGACATACACGCAACATGAAAGCTTTTCGACTTACAACGTGTTGTTTAGGAAAAACAAGATAATTTCGCACGATGCGGGATTTCCTTAAAACGTGACTTTCTGAAAAATTTTGACGAAAGAAAATTCTCCTTTTGGTTCTCTTTAGATGCTACATGTTAAGACGTACACGCCACAACAATTCTTTTCGAGATACAACGTGTAGTTTTGGAGATACAAGCTAATTTTGTACTATGCGTTATTTCTTCTCGTAAAGAGTTTCCAATGCGTACGTATATGACTTGACTCTGCAAAACTGTATTTCCTTATGAAGTGGTATTCTTACATATCCTTTCGAGAGAAAACTGTCCTGTGCCTTCTCTTTTGAGGCTACACACGTAGACATACACGCAACATGAAAGCTTTTCGACTTACAACGTGTTGTTTAGGAAAAACAAGATAATTTCGCACGATCCGGGATTTCCTTAAAACGTGATTTTCTGAAAAATTTTGACGAAAGAAAATTCTCCTTTTGGTTCTCTTTAGATGCTACATGTTAAGACGTACACGCCACAACAATTCTTTTCGAGATACAACGTGTAGTTTTGGAGATACAAGCTAATTTTGTACTATGCGTTATTTCTTCTCGTAAAGAGTTTCCAATGCGTACGTATATGTCTTTACTCTGCAAAACTGTATTTCCTTATGAAGTGGTATTCTTACATATCCTTTCGAGAGAAAACTGTCCTGTGCCTTCTCTTTTGAGGCTACACACTTAGACATACACGCAACATGAAAGCTTTTCGACTTACAACGTGTTGTTTAGGAAAAACAAGATAATTTCGCACGATGCGGGATTTCCTTAAAACGTGATTTTCTGAAAAATTTTGACGAAAGAAAATTCTCCTTTTGGTTCTCTTTAGATGCTACATGTTAAGACGTACTCGCCACAACAATTCTTTTCGAGATACAACGTGTAGTTTTGGAGATACAAGCTAATTTTGTACTATGCGTTATTTCTTGTCGTAAAGAGTTTCCAATGCGTACGTATATGTCTTTACTCTGCAAAACTGTATTTCCTTATGAAGTGGTATTCTTACATATCCTTTCGAAAGAAAACTGTCCTGTGCCTTCTCTTTTGAGGCTACACACGTAGACATACACGCAACATGAAAGCTTTTCGACTTACAACGTGTTGATTAGGAAAAACAAGATAATTTCGCACTATGCGGAATTTCCTTAAAACGTGACTTTCTGAAAAATTTTGACGAAAGAAAATTCTCCTTTTGGTTCTCTTTAGATGCTACATGTTAAGACATACACGCCACAACAATTCTTTTCGAGATACAACGTGTAGTTTTGGAGATACAAGCTAATTTTGTACTATGCGTTATTTCTTCTCGTAAAGAGTTTCCAATGCGTACGTATATGTCTTTACTCTGCAAAACTGTATTTCCTTATGAAGTGGTATTCTTACATATCCTTTCGAGAGAAAACTGTCCTGTGCCTTCTCTTTTGAGGCTACACACTTAGACATACACGCAACATGAAAGCTTTTCGACTTACAACGTGTTGCTTAGGAAAAACAAGATAATTTCGCACGATGCGGGATTTCCTTAAAACGTGATTTTCTGAAAAATTTTGACGAAAGAAAATTCTCCTTTTGGTTCTCTTTAGATGCTACATGTTAAGACGTACACGCCACAACAATTCTTTTCGAGATACAACGTGTAGTTTTGGAGATACAAGCTAATTTTGTACTATGCGTTATTTCTTCTCGTAAAGAGTTTCCAATGCGTACGTATATGTCTTTACTCTGCAAAACTGTATTTCCTTATGAAGTGGTATTCTTACATATCCTTTCGAGAGAAAACTGTCCTGTGCCTTCTCTTTTGAGGCTACACACGTAGACATACACGCAACATGAAAGCTTTTCGACTTACAACGTGTTGTTTAGGAAAAACAAGATAATTTCGCACGATGCGGGATTTCCTTAAAACGTGACTTTCTGAAAAATTTTGACGAAAGAAAATTCTCCTTTTGGTTCTCTTTAGATGCTACATGTTAAGACGTACACGCCACAACAATTCTTTTCGAGATACAACGTGTAGTTTTGGAGATACAAGCTAATTTTGTACTATGCGTTATTTCTTCTCGTAAAGAGTTTCCAATGCGTACGTATATGACTTGACTCTGCAAAACTGTATTTCCTTATGAAGTGGTATTCTTACATATCCTTTCGAGAGAAAACTGTCCTGTGCCTTCTCTTTTGAGGCTACACACGTAGACATACACGCAACATGAAAGCTTTTCGACTTACAACGTGTTGTTTAGGAAAAACAAGATAATTTCGCACGATCCGGGATTTCCTTAAAACGTGATTTTCTGAAAAATTTTGACGAAAGAAAATTCTCCTTTTGGTTCTCTTTAGATGCTACATGTTAAGACGTACACGCCACAACAATTCTTTTCGAGATACAACGTGTAGTTTTGGAGATACAAGCTAATTTTGTACTATGCGTTATTTCTTCTCGTAAAGAGTTTCCAATGCGTACGTATATGTCTTTACTCTGCAAAACTGTATTTCCTTATGAAGTGGTATTCTTACATATCCTTTCGAGAGAAAACTGTCCTGTGCCTTCTCTTTTGAGGCTACACACTTAGACATACACGCAACATGAAAGCTTTTCGACTTACAACGTGTTGTTTAGGAAAAACAAGATAATTTCGCACGATGCGGGATTTCCTTAAAACGTGATTTTCTGAAAAATTTTGACGAAAGAAAATTCTCCTTTTGGTTCTCTTTAGATGCTACATGTTAAGACGTACACGCCACAACAATTCTTTTCGAGATACAACGTGTAGTTTTGGAGATACAAGCTAATTTTGTACTATGCGTTATTTCTTCTCGTAAAGAGTTTCCAATGCGTACGTATATGTCTTTACTCTGCAAAACTATATTTCCTTATGAAGTGGTATTCTTACATATCCTTTCGAGAGAAAACTGTCCTGTGCCTTCTCTTTTGAGGCTACACACTTAGACATACACGCAACATGAAAGCTTTTCGACTTACAACGTGTTGTTTAGGAAAAACAAGATAATTTCGCACGATGCGGGATTTCCTTAAAACGTGATTTTCTGAAAAATTTTGACGAAAGAAAATTCTCCTTTTGGTTCTCTTTAGATGCTACATGTTAAGACGTACACGCCACAACAATTCTTTTCGAGATACAACGTGTAGTTTTGGAGATACAAGCTAATTTTGTACTATGCGTTATTACTTCTCGTAAAGAGTTTCCAATGCGTACGTATATGTCTTTACTCTGCAAAACTGTATTTCCTTATGAAGTGGTATTCTTACATATCCTTTCGATAGAAAACTGTCCTGTGCCTTCTCGTTTGAGGCTACACACTTAGACATACACGCAACATGAAAGCTTTTCGACTTACAACGTGTTGTTTAGGAAAAACAAGATAATTTCGCACGATGCGGGATTTCCTTAAAACGTGATTTTCTGAAAAATTTTGACGAAAGAAAATTCTCCTTTTGGTTCTCTTTAGATGCTACATGTTAAGACGTACACGCCACAACAATTCTTTTCGAGATACAACGTGTAGTTTTGGAGATACAAGCTAATTTTGTACTATGCGTTATTTCTTCTCGTAAAGAGTTTCCAATGCGTACGTATATGTCTTTACTCTGCAAAACTGTATTTCCTTATGAAGTGGTATTCTTACATATCCTTTCGAGAGAAAACTGTCCTGTGCCTTCTCTTTTGAGGCTACACACGTAGACATACACGCAACATGAAAGCTTTTCGACTTACAACGTGTTGTTTAGGAAAAACAAGATAATTTCGCACGATGCGGGATTTCCTTAAAACGTAATTTTCTGAAAACTTTTGACGAAAGAAAATTCTCCTTTTGGTTCTCTTTAGATGCTACATGTTAAGACGTACACGCCACAACAATTCTTTTCGAGATACAACGTGTAGTTTTGGAGATACAAGCTAATTTTGTACTATGCGTTATTTCTTCTCGTAAAGAGTTTCCAATGCGTACGTATATGACTTGACTCTGCAAAACTGTATTTCCTTATGAAGTGGTATTCTTACATATCCTTTCGAGAGAAAACTGTCCTGTGCCTTCTCTTTTGAGGCTACACACGTAGACATACACGCAACATGAAAGCTTTTCGACTTACAACGTGTTGTTTAGGAAGAACAAGATAATTTCGCACGATGCGGGATTTCCTTAAAACGTGATTTTCTGAAAAATTTTGACGAAAGAAAATTCTCCTTTTGGTTCTCTTTAGATGCTACATGTTAAGACGTACACGCCACAACAATTCTTTTCGAGATACAACGTGTAGTTTTGGAGATACAAGCTAATTTTGTACTATGCGTTATTTCTTCTCGTAAAGAGTTTCCAATGCGTACGTATATGTCTTTACTCTGCAAAACTGTATTTCCTTATGAAGTGGTATTCTTACATATCCTTTCGAGAGAAAACTGTCCTGTGCCTTCTCTTTTGAGGCTACACACTTAGACATACACGCAACATGAAAGCTTTTCGACTTACAACGTGTTGTTTAGGAAAAACAAGATAATTTCGCACGATGCGGGATTTCCTTAAAACGTGATTTTCTGAAAAATTTTGACGAAAGAAAATTCTCCTTTTGGTTCTCTTTAGATGCTACATGTTAAGACGTACACGCCACAACAATTCTTTTCGAGATACAACGTGTAGTTTTGGAGATACAAGCTAATTTTGTACTGTGCGTTATTTCTTCTCGTAAAGAGTTTCCAATGCGTACGTATATGTCTTTACTCTGCAAAACTGTATTTCCTTATGAAGTGGTATTCTTACATATCCTTTCGAGAGAAAACTGTCCTGTGCTGTCTCTTTTGAGGCTACACACGTAGACATACACGCAACATGAAAGCTTTTCGACTTACAACGTGTTGTTTAGGAAAAACAAGATAATTTCGCACGATGCGGGATTTCCTTAAAACGTGATTTTCTGAAAAATTTTGACGAAAGAAAATTCTCCTTTTGGTTCTCTTTAGATGCTACATGTTAAGACGTACACGCCACAACAATTCTTTTCGAGATACAACGTGTAGTTTTGGAGATACAAGCTAATTTTGTACTATGCGTTATTTCTTCTCGTAAAGAGTTTCCAATGCGTACGTATATGTCTTTACTCTGCAAAACTGTATTTCCTTATGAAGTGGTATTCTTACATATCCTTTCGAGAGAAAACTGTCCTGTGCCTTCTCTTTTGAGGCTACACACGTAGACATACACGCAACATGAAAGCTTTTCGACTTACAACGTGTTGTTTAGGAAAAACAAGATAATTTCGCACTATGCGGGATTTCCTTAAAACGTGACTTTCTGAAAAATTTTGACGAAAGAAAATTCTCCTTTTGGTTCTCTTTAGATGCTACATGTTAAGACGTACACGCCACAACAATTCTTTTCGACATACAACGTGTAGTTTTGGAGATACAAGCTAATTTTGTACTATGCGTTATTTCTTCTCCTAAAGAGTTTCCAATGCGTACGTATATGTCTTTACTCTGCAAAACTGTATTTCCTTATGAAGTGGTATTCTTACATATCCTTTCGAGAGAAAACTGTCCTGTGCCTTCTCTTTTGAGGCTACACACTTAGACATACACGCAACATGAAAGCTTTTCGACTTACAACGTGTTGTTTAGGAAAAACAAGATAATTTCGCACGATGCGGGATTTCCTTAAAACGTGATTTTCTGAAAAATTTTGACGAAAGAAAATTCTCCTTTTGGTTCTCTTTAGATGCTACATGTTAAGACGTACACGCCACAACAATTCTTTTCGAGATACAACGTGTAGTTTTGGAGATACAAGCTAATTTTGTACTATGCGTTATTTCTTCTCGTAAAGAGTTTCCAATGCGTACGTATATGTCTTTACTCTGCAAAACTGTATTTCCTTATGAAGTGGTATTCTTACATATCCTTTCGAGAGAAAACTGTCCTGTGCCTTCTCTTTTGAGGCTACACACGTAGACATACACGCAACATGAAAGCTTTTCGACTTACAACGTGTTGTTTAGGAAAAACAAGATAATTTCGCACGATGCGGGATTTCCTTAAAACGTGATTTTCTGAAAAATTTTGACGAAAGAAAATTCTCCTTTTGGTTCTCTTTAGATGCTACATGTTAAGACGTACACGCCACAACAATTCTTTTCGAGATACAACGTGTAGTTTTGGAGATACAAGCTAATTTTGTACTATTCGTTATTTCTTCTCGTAAAGAGTTTCCAATGCGTACGTATATGTCTTTACTCTGCAAAACTGTATTTCCTTATGAAGTGGTATTCTTACATATCCTTTCGAGAGAAAACTGTCCTGTACCTTCTCTTTTGAGGCTACACACTTAGACATACACGCAACATGAAAGCTTTTCGACTTACAACGTGTTGTTTAGGAAAAACAAGATAATTTCGCACGATGCGGGATTTCCTTAAAACGTGATTTTCTGAAAAATTTTGACGAAAGAAAATTCTCCTTTTGGTTCTCTTTAGATGCTACATGTTAAGACGTACACGCCACAACAATTCTTTTCGAGATACAACGTGTAGTTTTGGAGATACAAGCTAATTTTGTACTATGCGTTATTTCTTCTCGTAAAGAGTTTCCAATGCGTACGTATATGTCTTTACTCTGCAAAACTGTATTTCCTTATGAAGTGGTATTCTTACATATCCTTTCGAGAGAAAACTGTCCTGTGCCTTCTCTTTTGAGGCTACACACTTAGACATACACGCAACATGAAAGCTTTTCGACTTACAACGTGTTGTTTAGGAAAAACAAGATAATTTCGCACGATGCGGGATTTCCTTAAAACGTGATTTTCTGAAAAATTTTGACGAAAGAAAATTCTCCTTTTGGTTCTCTTTAGATGCTACATGTTAAGACGTACACGCCACAACAATTCTTTTCGAGATACAACGTGTAGTTTTGGAGATACAAGCTAATTTTGTACTATGCGTTATTGCTTCTCGTAAAGAGTTTCCAATGCGTACGTATATGTCTTTACTCTGCAAAACTGTATTTCCTTATGAAGTGGTATTCTTACATATCCTTTCGAGAGAAAACTGTCCTGTGCCTTCTCTTTTGAGGCTACACACTTAGACATACACGCAACATGAAAGCTTTTCGACTTACAACGTGTTGTTTAGGAAAAACAAGATAATTTCGCACGATGCGGGATTTCCTTAAAACGTGATTTTCTGAAAAATTTTGACGAAAGAAAATTCTCCTTTTGGTTCTCTTTAGATGCTACATGTTAAGACGTACACGCCACAACAATTCTTTTCGAGATACAACGTGTAGTTTTGGAGATACAAGCTAATTTTGTACTATGCGTTATTTCTTCTCGTAAAGAGTTTCCAATGCGTACGTATATGTCTTTACTCTGCAAAACTGTATTTCCTTATGAAGTGGTATTCTTACATATCCTTTCGAGAGAAAACTGTCCTGTGTCTTCTCTTTTGAGGCTACACACGTAGACATACACGCAACATGAAAGCTTTTCGACTTACAACGTGTTGTTTAGGAAAAACAAGATAATTTCGCACGATGCGGGATTTCCTTAAAACGTGATTTTCTGAAAAAATTTGACGAAAGAAAATTCTCCTTTTGGTTCCCTTTAGATGCTACATGTTAAGACGTACACGCCACAACAATTCTTTTCGAGATACAACGTGTAGTTTTGGAGATACAAGCTAATTTTGTACTATGCATTATTTCTTCTCATAAAGAGTTTCCAATGCGTACGTATATGTCTTTACTCTGCAAAACTGTATTTCCTTATGAAGTGGTATTCTTACATATCCTTTCGAGAGAAAACTGTCCTGTGCCTTCTCTTTTGAGGCTACACACTTAGACATACACGCAACATGAAAGCTTTTCGACTTACAACGTGTTGTTTAGGAAAAACAAGATAATTTCGCACGATGCGGGATTTCCTTAAAACGTGATTTTCTGAAAAATTTTGACGAAAGAAAATTCTCCTTTTGGTTCTCTTTAGATGCTACATGTTAAGACGTACACGCCACAACAATTCTTTTCGAGATACAACGTGTAGTTTTGGAGATACAAGCTAATTTTGTACTATGCGTTATTTCTTCTCGTAAAGAGTTTCCAATGCGTACGTATATGTCTTTACTCTGCAAAACTGTATTTCCTTATGAAGTGGTATTCTTACATATCCTTTCGAGAGAAAACTGTCCTGTGCCTTCTCTTTTGAGGCTACACACGTAGACATACACGCAACATGAAAGCTTTTCGACTTACAACGTGTTGTTTAGGAAAAACATAATTTCGCACGATGCGGGATTTCCTTAAAATGTGACTTTCTGAAAAATTTTGACGAAAGAAAATTCTCCTTTTGGTTCTCTTTAGATGCTACATGTTAAGACGTACACGCCACAACAATTCTTTTCGAGATACAACGTGTAGTTTTGGAGATACAAGCTAATTTTGTACTATGCGTTATTTCTTCTCGTAAAGAGTTTCCAATGCGTACGTATATGTCTTTACTCTGCAAAACTGTATTTCCTTATGAAGTGGTATTCTTACATATCCTTTCGAGAGAAAACTGTCCTGTGCCTTCTCTTTTGAGGCTACACACGTAGACATACACGCAACATGAAAGCTTTTCGACTTACAACGTGTTGTTTAGGAAAAACAAGATAATTTCGCACGATGCGGGATTTCCTTAAAACGTGATTTTCTGAAAAATTTTGACGAAAGAAAATTCTCCTTTTGGTTCTCTTTAGATGCTACATGTTAAGACGTACACGCCACAACAATTCTTTTCGAGATACAACGTGTAGTTTTGGAGATACAAGCTAATTTTGTACTATGCGTTATTTCTTCTCGTAAAGAGTTTCCAATGCGTACGTATATGTCTTTACTCTGCAAAACTGTATTTCCTTATGAAGTGGTATTCTTACATATCCTTTCGAGAGAAAACTGTCCTGTGCCTTCTCTTTTGAGGCTACACACTTAGACATACACGCAACATGAAAGCTTTTCGACTTACAACGTGTTGTTTAGGAAAAAACAAGATAATTTCGCACGATGCGGGATTTCCTTAAAACGTGATTTTCTGAAAAATTTTGACGAAAGAAAATTCTCCTTTTGGTTCTCTTTAGATGCTACATGTTAAGACGTACACGCCACAACAATTCTTTTCGAGATACAACGTGTAGTTTTGGAGATACAAGCTAATTTTGTACTATGCGTTATTTCTTCTCGTAAAATGTTTCCAATGCGTACGTATATGTCTTTACTCTGCAAAACTGTATTTCCTTATGAAGTGGTATTCTTACATATCCTTTCGAGAGAAAACTGTCCTGTGCCTTCTCTTTTGAGGCTACACACTTAGACATACACGCAACATGAAAGCTTTTCGACTTACAACGTGTTGTTTAGGAAAAACAAGATAATTTCGCACGATGCGGGATTTCCTTAAAACATGATTTTCTGAAAAATTTTGACGAAAGAAAATTCTCCTTTTGGTTCTCTTTAGATGCTACATGTTAAGACGTACACGCCACAACAATTCTTTTCGAGATACAACGTGTAGTTTTGGAGATACAAGCTAATTTTGTACTATGCGTTATTTCTTCTCGTAAAGAGTTTCCAATGCGTACGTATATGTCTTTACTCTGCAAAACTGTATTTCCTTATGAAGTGGTATTCTTACATATCCTTTCGAGAGAAAACTGTCCTGTGCCTTCTCTTTTGAGGCTACACACTTAGACATACACGCAACATGAAAGCTTTTCGACTTACAACGTGTTGTTTAGGAAAAACAAGATAATTTCGCACGATGCGGGATTTCCTTAAAACGTGATTTTCTGAAAAATTTTGACGAAAGAAAATTCTCCTTTTGGTTCTCTTTAGATGCTACATGTTAAGACGTACACGCCACAACAATTCTTTTCGAGTTACAACGTGTAGTTTTGGAGATACAAGCTAATTTTGTACGATGCATTATTTCTTCTCGTAAGGAGTTTCCAATACGTACGTATATGTCTTTACTCTGCAAAACTGTATTTCCTTATGAATGGTATTCTTACATATTCTTTCGAGAGAAAACTCTCCTGTGACTTCTCTTTTGAGGCTACACACTTAGACATACACGCAACATGAAAGCTTTTCGACTTACAACGTGTTGTTTAGGAAAAACAAGATAATTTCGCACGATGCGGGATTTCCTTAAAACGTGATTTTCTGAAAAATTTTGACGAAAGAAAATTTTCCGTTTGGTTCTCTTTAGATGCTACATGTTAAGACGTACACGCCACAACAATTCTTTTCGAGATACAACATGTAGTTTTGGAGATACAAGCTAATTTTGTACTATGCGTTATTTCTTCTCGTAAAGAGTTTCCAATGTGTACGTATATGTCTTTACTCTGCAAAACTGTATTTCCTTATGAAGTGGTATTCTTACATATCCTTTCGAGAGAAAACTGTCCTGTGCCTTCTCTTTTGAGGCTACACACTTAGACATACACGCAACATGAAAGCTTTTCGACTTACAACGTGTTGTTTAGGAAAAACAAGATAATTTCGCACGATGCGGGATTTCCTTAAAACGTGATTTTCTGAAAAATTTTGACGAAAGAAAATTCTCCTTTTGGTTCTCTTTAGATGCTACATGTTAAGACGTACACGCCACAACAATTCTTTTCGAGATACAACGTGTAGTTTTGGAGATACAAGCTAATTTTGTACTACGCGTTATTTCTTCTCATAAAGAGTTTCCAATGCGTACGTATATGTCTTTACTCTGCAAAACTGTATTTCCTTATGAAGTGGTCTTACATATCCTTTCGAGAGAAAACTGTCCTGTGCCTTCTCTTTTGAGGCTACACACTTAGACATACACGCAACATGAAAGCTTTTCGACTTACAACGTGTTGTTTAGGAAAAACAAGATAATTTCGCACGATGCGGGATTTCCTTAACACGTGATTTTCTGAAAAATTTTGACGAAAGAAAATTCTCCTTTTTGGTTCTGTTTAGATGCTACATGTTAAGACGTACACGCCACAACAATTCTTTTCGAGATACAACGTGTAGTTTTGGAGATACAAGCTAATTTTGTACTATGCGTTATTTCTTCTCGTAAAGAGTTTCCAATGCGTACGTATATGTCTTTACTCTGCAAAACTGTATTTCCTTATGAAGTGGTATTCTTACATATCCTTTCGAGAGAAAACTGTCCTGTGCCTTCTCTTTTGAGGCTGCACACGTAGACATACACGCAACATGAAAGCTTTTCGACTTACAACGTGTTGTTTAGGAAAAACAAGATAATTTCGCACGATGCGGGATTTCCTTAAAACGTGATTTTCTGAAAATTTTTGACGAAAGAAAATTCTCCTTTTGGTTCTCTTTAGATGCTACATGTTAAGACGTACACGCCACAACAATTCTTTTCGAGATACAACGTGTAGTTTTGGAGATACAAGCTAATTTTGTACTATGCATTATTTCTTCTCGTAAAGAGTTTCCAATGCGTACGTATATGTCTTTACTCTGCAAAACTGTATTTCCTTATGAAGTGGTATTCTTACATATCCTTTCGAGAGAAAACTGTCCTGTGCCTTCTCTTTTGAGGCTACACACTTAGACATACACGCAACATGAAAGCTTTTCGACTTACAACGTGTTGTTTAGGAAAAACAAGATAATTTCGCACGATGCGGGATTTCCTTAAAACGTGATTTTCTGAAAAATTTTGACGAAAGAAAATTCTCCTTTTGGTTCTCTTTAGATGCTACATGTTAAGACGTACACGCCACAACAATTCTTTTCGAGATACAACGTGTAGTTTTGGAGATACAAGCTAATTTTGTACTATGCGTTATTTCTTCTCGTAAAGAGTTTCCAATGCGTACGTATATGTCTTTACTCTGCAAAACTGTATTTCCTTATGAAGTGGTATTCTTACATATCCTTTCGAGAGAAAACTGTCCTGTGCCTTCTCTTTTGAGGCTACACACTTAGACATACACGCAACATGAAAGCTTTTCGACTTACAACGTGTTGTTTAGGAAAAACAAGATAATTTCGCACGATGCGGGATTTCCTTAAAACGTGATTTTCTGAAAAATTTTGACGAAAGAAAATTCTCCTTTTGGTTCCCTTTAGATGCTACATGTTAAGACGTACACGCCACAACAATTCTTTTCGAGATACAACGTGTAGTTTTGGAGACACAAGCTAATTTTGTACTATGCATTATTTCTTCTCGTAAAGAGTTTCCAATGCGTACGTATATGTCTTTACTCTGCAAAACTGTATTTCCTTATGAAGTGGTATTCTTACATATCCTTTCGAGAGAAAACTGTCCTGTGCCTTCTCTTTTGAGGCTACACACTTAGACATACACGCAACATGAAAGCTTTTCGACTTACAACGTGTTGTTTAGGAAAAACAAGATAATTTCGCACGATGCGGGATTTCCTTAAAACGTGATTTTCTGAAAAATTTTGACGAAAGAAAATTCTCCTTTTGGTTCTCTTTAGATGCTACATGTTAAGACGTACACGCCACAACAATTCTTTTCGAGATACAACGTGTAGTTTTGGAGATACAAGCTAATTTTGTACTATGCGTTATTTCTTCTCGTAAAGAGTTTCCAATGCGTACGTATATGTCTTTACTCTGCAAAACTGTATTTCCTTATGAAGTGGTATTCTTACATATCCTTTCGAGAGAAAACTGTCCTGTGCCTTCTCTTTTGAGGCTACACACTTAGACATACACGCAACATGAAAGCTTTTCGACTTACAACGTGTTGTTTAGGAAAAACAAGATAATTTCGCACGATGCGGGATTTCCTTAAAACGTGATTTTCTGAAAAATTTTGACGAAAGAAAATTCTCCTTTTGGTTCTCTTTAGATGCTACATGTTAAGACGTACACGCCACAACAATTCTTTTCGAGATACAACGTGTAGTTTTGGAGATACAAGCTAATTTTGTACTATGCGTTATTTCTTCTCGTAAAGAGTTTCCAATGCGTACGTATATGTCTTTACTCTGCAAAACTGTATTTCCTTATGAAGTGGTATTCTTACATATCCTTTCGAGAGAAAACTGTCCTGTGCCTTCTCTTTTGAGGCTACACACGTAGACATACACGCAACATGAAAGCTTTTCGACTTACAACGTGTTGTTTAGGAAAAACAAGATAATTTCGCACGATGCGGGATTTCCTTAAAACGTGATTTTCTGAAAAATTTTGACGAAAGAAAATTCTCCTTTTGGTTCTCTTTAGATGCTACATGTTAAGACGTACACGCCACAACAATTCTTTTCGAGATACAACGTGTAGTTTTGGAGATACAAGCTAATTTTGTACTATGCGTTATTTCTTCTAGTAAAGAGTTTCCAATGCGTACGTATATGTCTTTACTCTGCAAAACTGTATTTCCTTATGAAGTGGTATTCTTACATATCCTTTCGATAGAAAACTGTCCTGTGCCTTCTCTTTTGAGGCTACACACTTAGACATACACGCAACATGAAAGCTTTTCGACTTACAACGTGTTGTTTAGGAAAAACAAGATAATTTCGCATGATGCGGGATTTCCTTAAAACGTGATTTTCTGAAAAATTTTGACGAAAGAAAATTCTCCTTTTGGTTCTCTTTAGATGCTACATGTTAAGACGTACTCGCCACAACAATTCTTTTCGAGATACAACGTGTAGTTTTGGAGATACAAGCTAATTTTGTACTATGCGTTATTTCTTCTCGTAAAGAGTTTCCAATGCGTACGTATATGTCTTTACTCTGCAAAACTGTATTTCCTTATGAAGTGGTATTCTTACATATCCTTTCGAAAGAAAACTGTCCTGTGCCTTCTCTTTTGAGGCTACACACGTAGACATACACGCAACATGAAAGCTTTTCGACTTACAACGTGTTGATTAGGAAAAACAAGATAATTTCGCACGATGCGGGATTTCCTTAAAACGTGACTTTCTGAAAAATTTTGACGAAAGAAAATTCTCCTTTTGGTTCTCTTTAGATGCTACATGTTAAGACGTACACGCCACAACAATTCTTTTCGAGATACAACGTGTAGTTTTGGAGATACAAGCTAATTTTGTACTATGCGTTATTTCTTCTCGTAAAGAGTTTCCAATGCGTACGTATATGTCTTTACTCTGCAAAACTGTATTTCCTTATGAAGTGGTATTCTTACATATCCTTTCGAGAGAAAACTGTCCTGTGCCTTCTCTTTTGAGGCTACACACTTAGACATACACGCAACATGAAAGCTTTTCGACTTACAACGTGTTGTTTAGGAAAAACAAGATAATTTCGCACGATGCGGGATTTCCTTAAAACGTGATTTTCTGAAAAATTTTGACGAAAGAAAATTCTCCTTTTGGTTCTCTTTAGATGCTACATGTTAAGACGTACACGCCACAACAATTCTTTTCGAGATACAACGTGTAGTTTTGGAGATACAAGCTAATTTTGTACTATGCGTTATTTCTTCTCGTAAAGAGTTTCCAATGCGTACGTATATGTCTTTACTCTGCAAAACTGTATTTCCTTATGAAGTGGTATTCTTACATATCCTTTCGAGAGAAAACTGTCCTGTGCCTTCTCTTTTGAGGCTACACACGTAGACATACACGCAACATGAAAGCTTTTCGACTTACAACGTGTTGTTTAGGAAAAACAAGATAATTTCGCACGATGCGGGATTTCCTTAAAACGTGACTTTCTGAAAAATTTTGACGAAAGAAAATTCTCCTTTTGGTTCTCTTTAGATGCTACATGTTAAGACGTACACGCCACAACAATTCTTTTCGAGATACAACGTGTAGTTTTGGAGATACAAGCTAATTTTGTACTATGCGTTATTTCTTCTCGTAAAGAGTTTCCAATGCGTACGTATATGTCTTTACTCTGCAAAACTGTATTTCCTTATGAAGTGGTATTCTTACATATCCTTTCGAGAGAAAACTGTCCTGTGCCTTCTCTTTTGAGGCTACACACTTAGACATACACGCAACATGAAAGCTTTTCGACTTACAACGTGTTGTTTAGGAAAAACAAGATAATTTCGCACGATGCGGGATTTCCTTAAAACGTGATTTTCTGAAAAATTTTGACGAAAGAAAATTCTCCTTTTGGTTCTCTTTAGATGCTACATGTTAAGACGTACACGCCACAACAATTCTTTTCGAGATACAACGTGTAGTTTTGGAGATACAAGCTAATTTTGTACTATGCGTTATTTCTTCTCGTAAAGAGTTTCCAATGCGTACGTATATGTCTTTACTCTGCAAAACTGTATTTCCTTATGAAGTGGTATTCTTACATATCCTTTCGATAGAAAACTGTCCTGTGCCTTCTCTTTTGAGGCTACACACTTAGACATACACGCAACATGAAAGCTTTTCGACTTACAACGTGTTGTTTAGGAAAAACAAGATAATTTCGCATGATGCGGGATTTCCTTAAAACGTGATTTTCTGAAAAATTTTGACGAAAGAAAATTCTCCTTTTGGTTCTCTTTAGATGCTACATGTTAAGACGTACTCGCCACAACAATTCTTTTCGAGATACAACGTGTAGTTTTGGAGATACAAGCTAATTTTGTACTATGCGTTATTTCTTCTCGTAAAGAGTTTCCAATGCGTACGTATATGTCTTTACTCTGCAAAACTGTATTTCCTTATGAAGTGGTATTCTTACATATCCTTTCGAAAGAAAACTGTCCTGTGCCTTCTCTTTTGAGGCTACACACGTAGACATACACGCAACATGAAAGCTTTTCGACTTACAACGTGTTGATTAGGAAAAACAAGATAATTTCGCACGATGCGGGATTTCCTTAAAACGTGACTTTCTGAAAAATTTTGACGAAAGAAAATTCTCCTTTTGGTTCTCTTTAGATGCTACATGTTAAGACATACACGCCACAACAATTCTTTTCGAGATACAACGTGTAGTTTTGGAGATACAAGCTAATTTTGTACTATGCGTTATTTCTTCTCGTAAAGAGTTTCCAATGCGTACGTATATGTCTTTACTCTGCAAAACTGTATTTCCTTATGAAGTGGTATTCTTACATATCCTTTCGAGAGAAAACTGTCCTGTGCCTTCTCTTTTGAGGCTACACACTTAGACATACACGCAACATGAAAGCTTTTCGACTTACAACGTGTTGTTTAGGAAAAACAAGATAATTTCGCACGATGCGGGATTTCCTTAAAACGTGATTTTCTGAAAAATTTTGACGAAAGAAAATTCTCCTTTTGGTTCTCTTTAGATGCTACATGTTAAGACGTACACGCCACAACAATTCTTTTCGAGATACAACGTGTAGTTTTGGAGATACAAGCTAATTTTGTACTATGCGTTATTTCTTCTCGTAAAGAGTTTCCAATGCGTACGTATATGTCTTTACTCTGCAAAACTGTATTTCCTTATGAAGTGGTATTCTTACATATCCTTTCGAGAGAAAACTGTCCTGTGCCTTCTCTTTTGAGGCTACACACTTAGACATACACGCAACATGAAAGCTTTTCGACTTACAACGTGTTGTTTAGGAAAAACAAGATAATTTCGCACGATGCGGGATTTCCTTAAAACGTGATTTTCTGAAAAATTTTGACGAAAGAAAATTCTCCTTTTGGTTCTCTTTAGATGCTACATGTTAAGACGTACACGCCACAACAATTCTTTTCGAGATACAACGTGTAGTTTTGGAGATACAAGCTAATTTTGTACTATGCGTTATTTCTTCTCGTAAAGAGTTTCCAATGCGTACGTATATGTCTTTACTCTGCAAAACTGTATTTCCTTATGAAGTGGTATTCTTACATATCCTTTCGAGAGAAAATTGTCCTGTGCCTTCTCTTTTGAGGCTACACACTTAGACATACACGCAACATGAAAGCTTTTCGACTTACAACGTGTTGTTTAGGAAAAACAAGATAATTTCGCACGATGCGGGATTTCCTTAAAACGTGATTTTCTGAAAAATTTTGACGAAAGAAAATTCTCCTTTTGGTTCTCTTTAGATGCTACATGTTAAGACGTACACGCCACAACAATTCTTTTCGAGATACAACGTGTAGTTTTGGAGATACAAGCTAATTTTGTACTATGCGTTATTTCTTCTCGTAAAGAGTTTCCAATGCGTACGTATATGTCTTTACTCTGCAAAACTATATTTCCTTATGAAGTGGTATTCTTACATATCCTTTCGAGAGAAAACTGTCCTGTGCCTTCTCTTTTGAGGCTACACACTTAGACATACACGCAACATGAAAGCTTTTCGACTTACAACGTGTTGTTTAGGAAAAACAAGATAATTTCGCACGATGCGGGATTTCCTTAAAACGTGATTTTCTGAAAAATTTTGACGAAAGAAAATTCTCCTTTTGGTTCTCTTTAGATGCTACATGTTAAGACGTACACGCCACAACAATTCTTTTCGAGATACAACGTGTAGTTTTGGAGATACAAGCTAATTTTGTACTATGCGTTATTTCTTCTCGTAAAGAGTTTCCAATGCGTACGTATATGTCTTTACTCTGCAAAACTGTATTTCCTTATGAAGTGGTATTCTTACATATCCTTTCGATAGAAAACTGTCCTGTGCCTTCTCGTTTGAGGCTACACACTTAGACATACACGCAACATGAAAGCTTTTCGACTTACAACGTGTTGTTTAGGAAAAACAAGATAATTTCGCACGATGCGGGATTTCCTTAAAACGTGATTTTCTGAAAAATTTTGACGAAAGAAAATTCTCCTTTTGGTTCTCTTTAGATGCTACATGTTAAGACGTACACGCCACAACAATTCTTTTCGAGATACAACGTGTAGTTTTGGAGATACAAGCTAATTTTGTACTATGCGTTATTTCTTCTCGTAAAGAGTTTCCAATGCGTACGTATATGTCTTTACTCTGCAAAACTGTATTTCCTTATGAAGTGGTATTCTTACATATCCTTTCGAGAGAAAACTGTCCTGTGCCTTCTCTTTTGAGGCTACACACGTAGACATACACGCAACATGAAAGCTTTTCGACTTACAACGTGTTGTTTAGGAAAAACAAGATAATTTCGCACGATGCGGGATTTCCTTAAAACGTGATTTTCTGAAAAATTTTGACGAAAGAAAATTCTCCTTTTGGTTCTCTTTAGATGCTACATGTTAAGACGTACACGCCACAACAATTCTTTTCGAGATACAACGTGTAGTTTTGGAGATACAAGCTAATTTTGTACTATGCGTTATTTCTTCTCGTAAAGAGTTTCCAATGCGTACGTATATGTCTTTACTCTGCAAAACTGTATTTCCTTATGAAGTGGTATTCTTACATATCCTTTCGAGAGAAAACTGTCCTGTGCCTTCTCTTTTGAGGCTACACACTTAGACATACACGCAACATGAAAGCTTTTCGACTTACAACGTGTTGTTTAGGAAAAACAAGATAATTTCGCACGATGCGGGATTTCCTTAAAACGTGATTTTCTGAAAAATTTTGACGAAAGAAAATTCTCCTTTTGGTTCTCTTTAGATGCTACATGTTAAGACGTACACGCCACAACAATTCTTTTCGAGATACAACGTGTAGTTTTGGAGATACAAGCTAATTTTGTACTATGCGTTATTTCTTCTCGTAAAGAGTTTCCAATGCGTACGTATATGTCTTTACTCTGCAAAACTGTATTTCCTTATGAAGTGGTATTCTTACATATCCTTTCGAGAGAAAACTGTCCTGTGCCTTCTCTTTTGAGGCTACACACGTAGACATACACGCAACATGAAAGCTTTTCGACTTACAACGTGTTGTTTAGGAAAAACAAGATAATTTCGCACGATGCGGGATTTCCTTAAAACGTAATTTTCTGAAAAATTTTGACGAAAGAAAATTCTCCTTTTGGTTCTCTTTAGATGCTACATGTTAAGACGTACACGCCACAACAACTCTTTTCGAGATACAACGTGTAGTTTTGGAGATACAAGCTAATTTTGTACTATGCGTTATTTCTTCTCGTAAAGAGTTTCCAATGCGTACGTATATGACTTGACTCTGCAAAACTGTATTTCCTTATGAAGTGGTATTCTTACATATCCTTTCGAGAGAAAACTGTCCTGTGCCTTCTCTTTTGAGGCTACACACGTAGACATACACGCAACATGAAAGCTTTTCGACTTACAACGTGTTGTTTAGGAAAAACAAGATAATTTCGCACGATGCGGGATTTCCTTAAAACGTGATTTTCTGAAAAATTTTGACGAAAGAAAATTCTCCTTTTGGTTCTCTTTAGATGCTACATGTTAAGACGTACACGCCACAACAATTCTTTTCGAGATACAACGTGTAGTTTTGGAGATACAAGCTAATTTTGTACTATGCGTTATTTCTTCTCGTAAAGAGTTTCCAATGCGTACGTATATGTCTTTACTCTGCAAAACTGTATTTCCTTATGAAGTGGTATTCTTACATATCCTTTCGAGAGAAAATTGTCCTGTGCCTTCTCTTTTGAGGCTACACACTTAGACATACACGCAACATGAAAGCTTTTCGACTTACAACGTGTTGTTTAGGAAAAACAAGATAATTTCGCACGATGCGGGATTTCCTTAAAACGTGATTTTCTGAAAAATTTTGACGAAAGAAAATTCTCCTTTTGGTTCTCTTTAGATGCTACATGTTAAGACGTACACGCCACAACAATTCTTTTCGAGATACAACGTGTAGTTTTGGAGATACAAGCTAATTTTGTACTATGCGTTATTTCTTCTCGTAAAGAGTTTCCAATGCGTACGTATATGTCTTTACTCTGCAAAACTATATTTCCTTATGAAGTGGTATTCTTACATATCCTTTCGAGAGAAAACTGTCCTGTGCCTTCTCTTTTGAGGCTACACACTTAGACATACACGCAACATGAAAGCTTTTCGACTTACAACGTGTTGTTTAGGAAAAACAAGATAATTTCGCACGATGCGGGATTTCCTTAAAACGTGATTTTCTGAAAAATTTTGACGAAAGAAAATTCTCCTTTTGGTTCTCTTTAGATGCTACATGTTAAGACGTACACGCCACAACAATTCTTTTCGAGATACAACGTGTAGTTTTGGAGATACAAGCTAATTTTGTACTATGCGTTATTTCTTCTCGTAAAGAGTTTCCAATGCGTACGTATATGTCTTTACTCTGCAAAACTGTATTTCCTTATGAAGTGGTATTCTTACATATCCTTTCGATAGAAAACTGTCCTGTGCCTTCTCGTTTGAGGCTACACACTTAGACATACACGCAACATGAAAGCTTTTCGACTTACAACGTGTTGTTTAGGAAAAACAAGATAATTTCGCACGATGCGGGATTTCCTTAAAACGTGATTTTCTGAAAAATTTTGACGAAAGAAAATTCTCCTTTTGGTTCTCTTTAGATGCTACATGTTAAGACGTACACGCCACAACAATTCTTTTCGAGATACAACGTGTAGTTTTGGAGATACAAGCTAATTTTGTACTATGCGTTATTTCTTCTCGTAAAGAGTTTCCAATGCGTACGTATATGTCTTTACTCTGCAAAACTGTATTTCCTTATGAAGTGGTATTCTTACATATCCTTTCGAGAGAAAACTGTCCTGTGCCTTCTCTTTTGAGGCTACACACGTAGACATACACGCAACATGAAAGCTTTTCGACTTACAACGTGTTGTTTAGGAAAAACAAGATAATTTCGCACGATGCGGGATTTCCTTAAAACGTAATTTTCTGAAAAATTTTGACGAAAGAAAATTCTCCTTTTGGTTCTCTTTAGATGCTACATGTTAAGACGTACACGCCACAACAATTCTTTTCGAGATACAACGTGTAGTTTTGGAGATACAAGCTAATTTTGTACTATGCGTTATTTCTTCTCGTAAAGAGTTTCCAATGCGTACGTATATGACTTGACTCTGCAAAACTGTATTTCCTTATGAAGTGGTATTCTTACATATCCTTTCGAGAGAAAACTGTCCTGTGCCTTCTCTTTTGAGGCTACACACTTAGACATACACGCAACATGAAAGCTTTTCGACTTACAACGTGTTGTTTAGGAAAAACAAGATAATTTCGCACGATGCGGGATTTCCTTAAAACGTGATTTTCTGAAAAATTTTGACGAAAGAAAATTCTCCTTTTGGTTCTCTTTAGATGCTACATGTTAAGACGTACACGCCACAACAATTCTTTTCGAGATACAACGTGTAGTTTTGGAGATACAAGCTAATTTTGTACTATGCGTTATTTCTTCTCGTAAAGAGTTTCCAATGCGTACGTATATGTCTTTACTCTGCAAAACTGTATTTCCTTATGAAGTGGTATTCTTACATATCCTTTCGAGAGAAAACTGTCCTGTGCCTTCTCTTTTGAGGCTACACACTTAGACATACACGCAACATGAAAGCTTTTCGACTTACAACGTGTTGTTTAGGAAAAACAAGATAATTTCGCACGATGCGGGATTTCCTTAAAACGTGATTTTCTGAAAAATTTTGACGAAAGAAAATTCTCCTTTTGGTTCTCTTTAGATGCTACATGTTAAGACGTACACGCCACAACAATTCTTTTCGAGATACAACGTGTAGTTTTGGAGATACAAGCTAATTTTGTACTGTGCGTTATTTCTTCTCGTAAAGAGTTTCCAATGCGTACGTATATGTCTTTACTCTGCAAAACTGTATTTCCTTATGAAGTGGTATTCTTACATATCCTTTCGAGAGAAAACTGTCCTGTGCTTTCTCTTTTGAGGCTACACACGTAGACATACACGCAACATGAAAGCTTTTCGACTTACAACGTGTTGTTTACGAAAAACAAGATAATTTCGCACGATGCGGGATTTCCTTAAAACGTGATTTTCTGAAAAATTTTGACGAAAGAAAATTCTCCTTTTGGTTCTCTTTAGATGCTACATGTTAAGACGTACACGCCACAACAATTCTTTTCAAGATACAACGTGTAGTTTTGGAGATACAAGCTAATTTTGTACTATGCGTTATTTCTTCTCGTAAAGAGTTTCCAATGCGTACGTATATGTCTTTACTCTGCAAAACTGTATTTCCTTATGAAGTGGTATTCTTACATATCCTTTCGAGTGAAAACTGTCCTGTGCCTTCTCTTTTGAGGCTACACACTTAGACATACACGCAACATGAAAGCTTTTCGACTTACAACGTGTTGTTTAGGAAAAACAAGATAATTTCGCACGATGCGGGATTTCCTTAAAACGTGATTTTCTGAAAAATTTTGACGAAAGAAAATTCTCCTTTTGGTTCCCTTTAGATGCTACATGTTAAGACGTACACGCCACAACAATTCTTTTCGAGATACAACGTGTAGTTTTGGAGATACAAGCTAATTTTGTACTATGCGTTATTTCTTCTCGTAAAGAGTTTCCAATGCGTACGTATATGTCTTTACTCTGCAAAACTGTATTTCCTTATGAAGTGATATTCTTACATATCCTTTCGAGAGAAAACTGTCCTGTGCCTTCTCGTTTGAGGCTACACACTTAGACATACACGCAACATGAAAGCTTTTCGACTTACAACGTGTTGTTTAGGAAAAACAAGATAATTTCGCACGATGCGGGATTTCCTTAAAACGTGATTTTCTGAAAAATTTTGACGAAAGAAAATTCTCCTTTTGGTTCCCTTTAGATGCTACATGTTAAGACGTACACGCCACAGCAATTCTTTTCGAGATACAACGTGTAGTTTTGGAGATACAAGCTAATTTTGTACTATGCGTTATTTCTTCTCGTAAAGAGTTTCCAATGCGTACGTATATGTCTTTACTCTGCAAAACTGTATTTCCTTATGAAGTGGTATTCTTACATATCCTTTCGAGAGAAAACTGTCCTGTGCCTTCTCTTTTGAGGCTACACACTTAGACATACACGCAACATGAAAGCTTTTCGACTTACAACGTGTTGTTTAGGAAAAACAAGATAATTTCGCACGATGCGGGATTTCCTTAAAACGTGATTTTCTGAAAAATTTTGACGAAAGAAAATTCTCCTTTTGGTTCTCTTTAGATGCTACATGTTAACACGTACACGCCACAACAATTCTTTTCGAGATACAACGTGTAGTTTTGGAGATACAAGCTAATTTTGTACTATGCGTTATTTCTTCTCGTAAAGAGTTTCCAATGCGTACGTATATGTCTTTACTCTGCAAAACTGTATTTCCTTATGAAGTGGTATTCTTACATAACCTTTCGAGAGAAAACTGTCCTGTGCCTTCTCTTTTGAGGCTACACACGTAGACATACACGCAACATGAAAGCTTTTCGACTTACAACGTGTTGTTTAGGAAAAACAAGATAATTTCGCACGATGCGGGATTTCCTTAAAACGTGATTTTCTGAAAAATTTTGACGAAAGAAAATTCTCCTTTTGGTTCTCTTTAGATGCTACATGTTAAGACGTACACGCCACAACAATTCTTTTCGAGATACAACGTGTAGTTTTGGAGATACAAGCTAATTTTGTACTACGCGTTATTTCTTCTCGTAAAGAGTTTCCAATGCGTACGTATATGTCTTTACTCTGCAAAACTGTATTTCCTTATGAAGTGGTCTTACATATCCTTTCGAGAGAAAACTGTCCTGTGCCTTCTCTTTTGAGGCTACACACTTAGACATACACGCAACATGAAAGCTTTTCGACTTACAACGTGTTGTTTAGGAAAAACAAGATAATTTCGCACGATGCGGGATTTCCTTAACACGTGATTTTCTGAAAAATTTTGACGAAAGAAAATTCTCCTTTTGGTTCTCTTTAGATGCTACATGTTAAGACGTACACGCCACAACAATTCTTTTCGAGATACAACGTGTAGTTTTGGAGATACAAGCTAATTTTGTACTATGCGTTATTTCTTCTCGTAAAGAGTTTCCAATGCGTACGTATATGTCTTTACTCTGCAAAACTGTATTTCCTTATGAAGTGGTATTCTTACATATCCTTTCGAGAGAAAACTGTCCTGTGCCTTCTCTTTTGAGGCTACACACGTAGACATACACGCAACATGAAAGCTTTTCGACTTACAACGTGTTGTTTAGGAAAAACAAGATAATTTCGCACGATGCGGGATTTCCTTAAAACGTGATTTTCTGAAAAATTTTGACGAAAGAAAATTCTCCTTTTGGTTCTCTTTAGATGCTACATGTTAAGACGTACACGCCACAACAATTCTTTTCGAGATACAACGTGTAGTTTTGGAGATACAAGCTAATTTTGTACTATGCGTTATTTCTTCTCGTAAAGAGTTTCCAATGCGTACGTATATGTCTTTACTCTGCAAAACTGTATTTCCTTATGAAGTGGTATTCTTACATATCCTTTCGAGAGAAAACTGTCCTGTGCCTTCTCTTTTGAGGCTACACACTTAGACATACACGCAACATTAAAGCTTTTCGACTTACAACGTGTTGTTTAGGAAAAACAAGATAATTTCGCACGATGCGGGATTTCCTTAAAACGTGATTTTCTGAAAAATTTTGACGAAAGAAAATTCTCCTTTTGGTTCTCTTTAGATGCTACATGTTAAGACGTACACGCCACAACAATTCTTTTCGAGATACAACGTGTAGTTTTGGAGATACAAGCTAATTTTGTACTATGCGTTATTTCTTCTCGTAAAGAGTTTCCAATGCGTACGTATATGTCTTTACTCTGCAAAACTGTATTTCCTTATGAAGTGGTATTCTTACATATCCTTTCGATAGAAAACTGTCCTGTGCCTTCTCTTTTGAGGCTACACACTTAGACATACACGCAACATGAAAGCTTTTCGACTTACAACGTGTTGTTTAGGAAAAACAAGATAATTTCGCACGATGCGGGATTTCCTTAAAACGTGATTTTCTGAAAAATTTTGACGAAAGAAAATACTCCTTTTGGTTCCCTTTAGATGCTACATGTTAAGACGTACACGCCACAACAATTCTTTTCGAGATACAACGTGTAGTTTTGGAGACACAAGCTAATTTTGTACTATGCATTATTTCTTCTCGTAAAGAGTTTCCAATGCGTACGTATATGTCTTTACTCTGCAAAACTGTATTTCCTTATGAAGTGGTATTCTTACATATCCTTTCGAGAGAAAACTGTCCTGTGCCTTCTCTTTTGAGGCTACACACTTAGACATACACGCAACATGAAAGCTTTTCGACTTACAACGTGTTGTTTAGGAAAAACAAGATAATTTCGCACGATGCGGGATTTCCTTAAAACGTGATTTTCTGAAAAATTTTGACGAAAGAAAATTCTCCTTTTGGTTCTCTTTAGATGCTACATGTTAAGACGTACACGCCACAACAATTCTTTTCGAGATACAACGTGTAGTTTTGGAGATACAAGCTAATTTTGTACTATGCGTTATTTCTTCTCGTAAAGAGTTTCCAATGCGTACGTATATGTCTTTACTCTGCAAAACTGTATTTCCTTATGAAGTGGTATTCTTACATATCCTTTCGATAGAAAACTGTCCTGTGCCTTCTCGTTTGAGGCTACACACTTAGACATACACGCAACATGAAAGCTTTTCGACTTACAACGTGTTGTTTAGGAAAAACAAGATAATTTCGCACGATGCGGGATTTCCTTAAAACGTGATTTTCTGAAAAATTTTGACGAAAGAAAATTCTCCTTTTGGTTCTCTTTAGATGCTACATGTTAAGACGTACACGCCACAACAATTCTTTTCGAGATACAACGTGTAGTTTTGGAGATACAAGCTAATTTTGTACTATGCGTTATTTCTTCTCGTAAAGAGTTTCCAATGCGTACGTATATGTCTTTACTCTGCAAAACTGTATTTCCTTATGAAGTGGTATTCTTACATATCCTTTCGAGAGAAAACTGTCCTGTGCCTTCTCTTTTGAGGCTACACACGTAGACATACACGCAACATGAAAGCTTTTCGACTTACAACGTGTTGTTTAGGAAAAACAAGATAATTTCGCACGATGCGGGATTTCCTTAAAACGTAATTTTCTGAAAAATTTTGACGAAAGAAAATTCTCCTTTTGGTTCTCTTTAGATGCTACATGTTAAGACGTACACGCCACAACAATTCTTTTCGAGATACAACGTGTAGTTTTGGAGATACAAGCTAATTTTGTACTATGCGTTATTTCTTCTCGTAAAGAGTTTCCAATGCGTACGTATATGACTTGACTCTGCAAAACTGTATTTCCTTATGAAGTGGTATTCTTACATATCCTTTCGAGAGAAAACTGTCCTGTGCCTTCTCTTTTGAGGCTACACACTTAGACATACACGCAACATGAAAGCTTTTCGACTTACAACGTGTTGTTTAGGAAAAACAAGATAATTTCGCACGATGCGGGATTTCCTTAAAACGTGATTTTCTGAAAAATTTTGACGAAAGAAAATTCTCCTTTTGGTTCTCTTTAGATGCTACATGTT